>NW_027505771.1:0-76833 GCF_021521415.1 Bidens hawaiensis
CGGCTCGAAAAAACCATCAGTAAGTATTTGGCAATTTCAGTTTTTCCTTTAATTATTGATTGATTTCCTTCCATAAGCTGATTCATTGAATGACTTTTAGGTAAAACGGAGAAGCCGTAAAAGAAAAGTTGATGTATCTACGGATGAAGCTTCCCCACCTGCTGAAATAAAGGTATGTACTGCGCGAAACATTGTTAATTTCCACTAACATGGCATATCCATGGGTATGTACTTATATATTGACTTCAACTAAGCAATATTAATTTCACATGCTTGTTTATAGGTGTATGAGTGTCGTTTGTGTGTGCATGAAAAGCGTAACAAGGTGGCACATGGTACAGATCATTATTCACCGGTTCCACAACAATTGCATGGAAAAACAATCCCGGAGGGTTGCTATAAAGTTAGTATTGATGAATCCATAAAGGAACAAACAATTATTCCTTGTGAGGCAGCTGAAATTATGACTGTTGGCGACGCAACTGGTAGTTTTGTTGCTTGGGCAGAACACCTAATCTTATGTGACCAGGAGGTTTGTTCCCTTTTAACTTAACCGAACAAATATCTATGTTCATTTTCATTTAGTTTAAAAAATGAACACTTGTGTTCATTTATGTTCGTTTGTTTATAATCTAAACTAACGTAATTGAACAAAGATAAATGAACATAAACGAACTTCCCGTCGAAAGGTTCACGAATAGTTAAACGAACGTTCGGTTCGTTTGCAGGCCTACTATTTTGTTCAATTCAATTACAAAATATGACATTAATTATACATATTTGTTTTTCATATTCTGTTGTTCCAGCTACCACCACTCCCATCCTCAAAAGAACCAGACGGAGCTGGCAAGAAGGCAAAGGCAAAGTACACAACGATAGACAGGGTGACCAAGCAGAAGACAAGAAGCAGTGCCAAGAAAACCGACGCCTTAGCTAGTATATAGGTAGTCGTTATTTTTATATTTTGTAAGCTATTTTGCATATACATTTGCTTAAGTGAATACTATTGTTAATATAATTTGTTTCTAATTTTGTTTTGTCATGTTTGCTTAATTATAGCTGTTTTATATTACTGCACAAAAAATAAAAATAATTATATATTGCCTAATTACACACAATTTGGCCGCATAGAACACATTAAATAGGTGTGGCCAAATGTAAGACAATAGCCACATCTGAAATTACAAATATTAAAGTCTATAAATAACCATTAGCCACAACAAAAACATTTTTGTGTGACGAAAGGGTACCAAAAACATTGGCCACACTTTCATGAGTTGGTTTTTGTTTGTGTGGCGGAACAAGATCAAACGTCATTGGAAAAATCACTATGTGTGACGAAAAGTATGATAATAGCCACACTTTATATTACAAAAGCATTATGTGTGACAAATGGTAAGACAATGGCCACACCACAAACTACAAAAGAGTGTTTGAGTGGCAACTTCACATTTTTAGCCACATTGACAATAACCTCCGGTGTCTATATGATATGTTTGGCCACACAATACATCACTATATGTGACGAAAATTTTGACAATAGCCACACTTTAAATTAGGAAAAGCATTATGTGTGACAAACGGTAAGACAATGGCCACAACACAAACTACAAAGGAGTGTTTGAGTGGCAAGCTCACATTTTTAGCCACATTGACAATAACCTCTAGTGTCTATATGATATGATTAGCCACACAGTACCTCACTATGTGTGACGAAAAGTTAGACAATAGCCACACTTTAAATTACGAATAGCAATATGTGTGACAAACGGTAAGACAATGGCCACACTACAATCTACAAAGGAGTGTTTGAGTGGCAAGTTCACATTTTTAGCCACATTGACAATAACCTCCAGTGTCTATATGATATGATTAGCCACACAGTACCTCACTATATGTGACGAAAAGTTTGACAATAGCCACACTTTAATTTACGAAAAGCATTATGTGTGACAAACGGTAAAACAATAGCCACACTATAATCTACAAAGGAGTGTTTGAGTGGCAAGTAAACATTTTTAGCCACTTTTAATGTAATATCTAGTGTCTATATGATATAATTAGCCACTCTATTATTAAATTTAAGTGGCTATTTCTTTGCTATATCCACACGGTATAGGTCACAATGCATGCTTAACACAACCCTATTGACCACATTATTATAAAATTCATGTGGCTAAAACATGAATTCATGTGGCTCTATAAGTGCAACGGTCACTCATAGTAAATAGTCATGTGGCCATTTTCTACCGTTTAGCCACACTTATTGGAGATGATTCTTTATGGCCGGTACCCTTTAGCCACACTTATTACCACATAAGGCCCCTAAAAACTGTGTGTGGCAATATCATACCCACGGTGTCGCGACCTTTGGCCACATATGACCTGAACCAAATATGTGTGGCTAAAGGCCTATGGCCACACTTTTTTCGTGTGACCAAAGGTCAATTTTCACGTAGTGATTGAAGAAAAGAAAAATAGGGGAAATGGTTAATCGTGTATCTACGTATAAAAATTAAAATTTATTTTCAAACCGCTGACTTCACCAAAAACAAAATGCAAACCGTTGGCTCATTTTTCTCTTACGACAATAATCTCTCTAATGCGTGCCTTTTGTTGTTGGTAAGTCCGGAAAAACATTGTCCATTACAACCACCACAACTTTTACCAATCTAATTCCATCATGACAAAAAAGAGTATTAGTAATAATAAAGATTAAAATAAACAATATAAAATTAATTTGACACATACCCATTGAAAAATACTTGTGCTTTTAGTACCTCTCTTCCATATGTAGAACTCATCGCTTGCGAAGAATACGCTTTAAAACACACTGACACCCTTCACCCTTGTTTCCTGTAAATCATAAAAGGTATTGATAATTTAACTGACAATGGAAGGAGTTGAAGTTTTGCGTAACTTACACAAATGGCTTCTTCCTTGTAGGTTCATGCAAGGTCCTCTAATGTGTTCCGCTATGAACAACACATTATATGATTTGAATGAAAAAACTTAATCTAAAATATGTGATTTGAATGAAAAATAATACATATGAATGTAACAACTTTAATGATAAAATTGACACTTACAATGACAGTGAACATGCTTCGTAGATCAATTGAAAATACAGTGTGAAAAGACTTATGTCATACGGTAACTATATATAGAGATGTAAGAATATGAATATTTATGATTAGTTGATTAAACATGGAATGTATTTTCAAAATGAATCATTTTAAAATGAAAATGGTAAATTAAATACACACACATATATATATAGTCATACTGTATTATATATGTGTGTGTGTGTGCGCGCGTGTGTGTATGTGTTATAAGAAGGTATTAGAGTTGTAAAAATAACGGATCCCATATAAATGTGAATTTTCATAGAAGGTTATATGTGAATTTTCATAGAAGGTTGAAAAGTTAGTGTATTTTCTAAAAATATATACAAAGAAATGGGAAATGTCAAACCAAGATTTGACCACATTCAAAACTGAGATTTTAGTAATCTTTTTATTAAATAACACTTTAGTCATTTTATTAATTATAATTACTTGTTTCTAAATTTATAAATATAGTTGATTAAAGTGTATATAAAGTTTTAAACTATGATTTAATATAAAGTTAACTAAGTTGAAAGTCATAAATTTAAATTTAAAATAATAATAAAATATCGTTTAGTTTGATCATACATTCAAAACTATGTTCAAGAAATTATATACTATATATATTATAGATAAAAACCACTATATTTATCAATGATTTAATTAGAAATGTAAAAAACACAAAAATGAATCATAGTTAACAACAAATCAGAATCATAGTTAAATACAATAAATTGAAAATCTCTAAAATTAACATGCCGGCAGATTGATGATGAGACGACTACATGTCAAAACGGTGGTTTGGTCTAATGAGGTATTATTATTATTATTATTATTATTATTATTATTATAGGAGTAACAATTAATATATATGATTTAATATACTATTATAATAAATAAAAATATTGGTCGAACCACAAACCTTTTAGTTGGCCTAATAGTTTGCCAAGTGGCATCATATATTAACCTATAATTTATAATTAAATTTATTAATTTAAAACTAAAATTTAATTAATATTTAAAACATTCCTTATCTAGCATTATCATTATTTCATCCATTCCTTATCTAGTCGTATTATGGATTACAACCAAGTGAGTTTGATTTATATTATAAAGTAATGTTCATTGCACCACCCCTATTAATTATGATTGCTCAAATGACTTATTTAATCTTATCACAAACCTGAAGTATATTGACTCTTGGTTTATATTTTGTTTCAAGTTGCGTGCAATAGATCCCATTTGTCAATGACAAATTTGGATGTTACCATGATAAAAACATAATCAGAAACATTAGCGAGTTGGGTAGAAACCAATTGATCAGATTATTCTAAGTTATTTTGACCAAAAAATCTAAATTTACAAGATCAAAAACATAAGCGGGTTGGGTAGAAGGTCAAAGTGACTAATTTCGTATGGACCGATTGCAACCGGAACACTCATTGTCCAGTATTTTAGCAATATGGGTGTCACATATGAATACAAAAGCCTTATTATTTTAAAATCGAGCTGAAATGAATTTAACAAATCTTTCTTTCCTTTTTTTTCTCTCTCTTTCGATCTATTTGACTGATTATGAATGTACAAATCGAACTGAATGAATGAGACAAGAGTTGGGTATTAAATTATGGTTAGTTTGGTTATTTTTTGTTGTGAATTGCAAGTAATAGTAGAAGCAATAATTGGACATCAAATGGTCTCATCAATGGTTAGGGAAACTAGCAACTAATTCAAATAAAAAAATTGTATATGATTTGTATATGCTTTGTTGCTATACAAAGTATGGTTTGTTAATGTTTCAGTAAAACTGTAGCAATTTATTTGTATATATAAAACGTGCAATTTATTTGTAATTTTAGTGATTTATGAACTTTTCATTTTTCATTATTATATGTAATACATAAGTTTAATCAAATAACGTATTTAAAAAAGATTTATCAATTATACCGTTTTTGTTGTAATTACACGGGTTCCTAACCTTGTTAGAAATAATTAACCCAAAATGAATGATTGTAAACAAACCACTAACCAGAATTATAGTTAAACACTATTATTATAGGAATAATCGTTAATATTAACGATTTAATTAGAAATAATAAACACATAAATAAATCATACTAAACAATTTAAAATCATAGTTGAAGACGGAGATGAATAAATGTCAAAACTTCCTGGTCTTACGTCGATTGAACATGGGGCGATTGAAGATGGAGCGTAAACTGGATTTTATGGTTAATTGAGAAATTGATAAACGGGATTCTCCATTGCTTTGATAAATGACATATACAATACAGTGGTAGTTAGACCATTGTAAAAATTGGAGAAGATGGTCATCATTCGACGGTTGAGCTCCGTAAGACAATTAGAATTTAGGTGTTGAGAAATATGAACGAATGTAGAAAAATGGTAATTAGGTTATAAAATACAAACGGGTCACGTGTTTTTGTTAATATATTGATTAAAATTAAATTGCTAATATGTGGAAATTAGATTAATGAAAAGTCGATGACATAAAAACGTATGTGAACAATCTAGGTGATTAACATGTTGATAAAATTGTGTTGTCTTAAAAGATTAGTTAGATGATACTTTTGTCCAATAATTTAAAAATTCAAATATTTGTTGACATTATTATAACAAAATGTATGATATAAATATGATATATATTTTAAATATAAATAAAATATTATTAGCAATTTTTATGTCTTTTTTATATATAAACTAGTTTGAGGCCCGTGTATTACATGGGTAATTGTTGAAAATTTTAAACTTTGACCATTAAATGAAATACCGTCAACAAATTGATTATATATTGTTAATACAATTACAATTACAATTAAATTAAAATTACATAATTTACATAACTAAGATTACATAAATATGTTATAAATAGGTAAAAACTTCCTTTTACACTACATTTGTGATTGTATTAGCAGATATACATTTCAAAAATCAAAATCTTTAATTTATGTCTGTTTGTAACTCTTAATAAAGTAACATATTGGCCTGCTTATAACTCTTGATATAGCAATATATAGTGGCCCGTGTGACAAAAAAGGTTCTCCAAGTACATACCAACTCTCGATAAATGATAATATATATCCATGATACTAATAAAAAATATATTAATACACATTAAATATAAAAGTTTTTAATCAATTAATATGATGTCATTTGAGAATATCTGCTCATGTTTATAAAAAAACACGAGTATCTCAAAAACCATATACCTGAACTTTGATAATATAATCATTCTTTGAATATTTACAATTTGAAATTGATTGATCATGATAAATTTGTTGTCATTAATATTCTGTGTATGACAAACTTTTAATTGACTTTATATTTTGAGTTAAAAGAATATATATATATATATATATATATATATATATATATATAAATGACATTAAAATTGGGACAACAAAAAATGAAAAAATGGACATTTAAAATGGGACGGAGGGAGTAATTTATTTAGTTGGAATAAACGTATAATTTTAATATCATATATTGAAATGACTTAAAGGATAGTGACTATATATGAAAATTGGTTGAAAAAAAGGTGAGAAAGGCTATTGTATTAACAATTGGCAAAAATGGTAGACATTTATTATAATAGATAAATATTAAACTGTAATTTGGTTTAATGTTAATAATTAAAAATGATCAAATTACCATAATTATGAAAAAGTAGTAATTCAATATTTGAAGACTTTAATTACAAAATCAAAACCATAAGAGTCGTATTATTCTACCAAGAGAGTTAAAAATGTGAACGATGGGAAATATTTGTAATAAAAAAACCTTAAAAAATCATAACTTAAAATTTTAATAAAAAAACGAAAAAAGTAAAAACATAAAAATAAAAATGTTTCCACCGTCTTCCTCGTTTGAAAAAAAACACATTGTTGAGGAGAAAAGATCATTGTGTCTTTTTATTTATCATTGTGTTTTTTTATTTATTCTCGTCATTTATTATGCATTGTTTCCTTGACAACGTGAATGTTTTTCTTGAAAAAGTGTTATATTATTTAACATTGTGTTATATTTTGTGCGACATTGTGTTATATTTTGCGATCTATTGTGTCTTTTTTACTATCATTGTGTTTTTTTTGTTTTTTCATCATTGTGTCTTTTCTCTAGACATTGTGTCTTTTCGTCGTTTATTTTTATTTTGAACGGGAATGAAAAGAAAAGTATTTTAGTTTTTAAAATTTTTATTTTATTTTCAGTTATGTTTTTTTTGTTTTGAATTTTTTTGAGGTTTTATTTTCCACAAATCATTCTCACACTTCTCATTTTTATCTCCCTTTGCATTTTAACTTTTTCCGAAACTATGATTGAGGAGCATCTTGAGATCACGACACATAAGCAAAACGTGTTATTATTTTGTATAGATTATTAGAGTTAAAACAAACAGTTAATATGTGTGCCACTTTAATTATATTTTTTTCTCAAATTAGCAGTTAAAATTCGAAATCAACATATACGTGATAGGGAGAAATCAACGGTGTAATACAAGACCACATGACAAATTCTTTAAAACGATTTCGTTAATCCTGAGAAAGAATACAAGGTCAGAATTTGCCCTTTTAATGACAAAAAAAAAGAGGGACCAACTAAGGTAATTTATTTATTTTTTCTTAGAATAAAAGGGTAGAGTGATCAAAATTCCTAAAACACATATTCAAACATTATATAATAAGTATCGTATACGAAGTGAATATTATATTAAGTTTAAGAAGTAATTTAGATTGTTTATCAAGTATGTTCAATAGTTAAAACAATACAAAATACAAATAGTTGAAATGGCAAAAGAAGAATTAGCCTTTGCTGTTGATTTTTTTTATTTAAATCTAGTCATATTTGAAGGATCCGTTGTTCGTTAAAAAAATTCAAAACTTTTAGGCTTTAAATTTATTAATTTGAACAACTGAAGTTTTATATTAATTTGAAGTTATTTTTTTTAAATAAGCTTCAATAACTTTAAGTATTTAAATATTTAAAAAAAAATAAGTTTTCATATAATTTTTTAAAATATAAGTTTTTACATATAATATTGTAGTAGTACAACTATACAGTACACCATTCAAATGAGTAGCTCAAATTTAAGTTTTTAAAAGTAGAAACAAAAGTATGTAATACAATTAAATAACACAGTATACAAATAAGTAAAAGAGTCTATACAATTGAATAGTACAAGTGTACATGTGTGGGTCTAAAACATTTAAACTTTAAATAACCATTGACCGAGTTATACGGGCACATGTTTATTGCACTAAAGTGGTGCAACCATAATATATCCAGAAAAACATTAGGCCACACGGTAACCATGGTAACATATTGAATCAAAAATCACACGGTGAAGCAACCATAATATATTTGTCCCGAGTGCTACGCTTATGAACAGAGGCCACAATGGTGTGCATACCTCAAACTTCTTACAATTTGTTAACGTTGTTGTATCTGACTTCAACAAATCTGCTGAGGTGTCACAAAAAATGTGGTTTTGGTTTTGGTTTCGCTCCATTGGTGACCATAACAAGATGCTGTTCGTTCGTGGGTACTCTCTGATGAGGTGGTATCTTTATTGACCGGCTCTGACCGCATACTGGTAGCCATAAAGGTCTCATCTTTAATAATTGGCTTAGGCGGAAGCTCACGAGGCCGAAGCAATAACTCAAACCTCTCTTCGTCAAGGCAAACCCATTCATCATCCCATCATCATTTACTACATGATGAAGATTTGATCTTAAATCATACCTGGTTATCCACCCATAATACCAGCATTTATCCAAAGGCCAGTATATCTTAATCTTCCTATAAAAGTACCAATGAACACCCATCCGAAAAATTATGTACTTCATAATATCGGCGCCTCTTAGAAGTACCCTCACCAGCTAGACGTCTCTTGAGGCGTGATTCTCTATTTGCAGCCTCAGCGGATATTCGTTTTTCACCACCAACATTAGGCAATGCAGGGTTAAAATGAGACAACAACATCCTTGCTGCATTCTGCTTTAAATCATCAAGCGTACCGCTTTTCGAAGATGGTTCATCTTTTTTCGTTACACTCTTACCGCTTGGTTCCGAACTCTTCCGTTTCCTACTTTTGCTACCACTTCTTGTAAAACACAAACGTTTATTTGGAAAGCTATGAACGATCAACATGTTGTTTTCTCCAAATTGATTAACCAAATCTGCATGTAATGTGAGATGAGTGGATAACATTAAATCTAACATTTAAGATGTGCAAAACAAGTAAAAAACACTAGAACCTAAACATAATTTAAACATTTCAAATAAGGAACAAAAATATATATGCTACGAATTCTCTCTCGATTGTTTCGCATAATTTTTACTTTGATTATCAAACCAATTCGAGTTAGTATGCATCTATGTTACATTAACAACAACCAAATCTATGACTTTAAGTCTATAAAATTACTAAAACAACAAAAAAAAATCACAAAACGGTGCTTTTGAAAACAAGCATATGAAGCAAATTAGATCCGATAAGATAAAATAAAATAAAAGCGCTTACATCGCCAATGATGAAGAGATGCCATCTTTAGGGTTGGGTTGTGTATGTGTGAGAGAAGAAATGTTGCGGCGCCGGTTAGGTGATTATAAGATTTGTTTATATAGAGAGCGTGTAGTTACCCTAATCGTGTTTTCAATAAACACCCTACGTATTTAAAAAACTTTCAGTTAAAACCCAACTATTACAAAGAATAGCATTTCGACATGTCATGATGCAAATTATGTATAAATTATTTTTAGTGATTATCCTATGTTAACTTCATATTCATCAAACTAAGTTTCATAATATTCAGTTTACCCGTCTTTATATCTTTATGAATATTAACATGTGATCTTTTTCTAACCCATATTGAGTGTGGAACAATTTAATCAATTTTTTTTATCGTAACTTTTAGTAATGTTAATTCTCGGGTATTGCCACAATTTTTCAAGGCAAATTGGGTTTTAATAATTCCACAATTTTGCAGTTGACCGATTGTATGTAAGGCCCCGTTACCGGTGCCTCACGTTGGACGTTGGATTTACTCATAAACACAGTTTTAAATATCAGAGTTAATTAAAACTTTCGCGAAATAGTAATAATAGTCAACCATTCATTACAAACATTCTTAACTTGTCTTTTAAAACATAACATAAATGATAATATCAAAACATCATGACAAATCTTCAGATGCCAGTCTCTTCCAATCCTGCCATGTGTCTCCTTCAAGCTAGCTGTTGCGATCTGTTCACCTGCTTGCATACTAAAAGTCAGCTACGCTGAGTGAGTTCTAGTTAATCAGATAACTTACTTTACATACACATATACGTTCCCGAAGGTACGCTTTACATACTTAACCTGTTCATCATTCTTCCATATACATTCATAACTATCCTTACATTATAAAGAGCATTTCGCCCTACATACCTTGGATATTTTTAGGGTCCGGTACCCTCCATCCTCGGATATTATTAGGGTCTGGTCTCCCTTCATCCTTGGATACTATTAGGGTCCGGTCTCCCTTCTTCCATACCACCATGTCATGCCTTACTATATATATAATTATAAGTCTCATACGTACATACATCATTCATTCATCATATACAACAAACATATCATCAAACTATCACCTGGCGGTACATGCAATATCTGAAGATCATTCACGCACCGTCAAACATTCATTCATACAATAATCATAGGAGACATACACTTACCACATAAGGTAAGTGTATTAACTAATCACATCGAGTTTACACACAACCCCGAAAACATAACAAGGAATGGGGCTAGAAACTCACCTGAACTCGGTTACGTTCACCGTTAAAGGTTATTCCTTTCTTGAGCTGTGCGCGACTAACTGTATAACAATTACACGCATCAATTAACTATTACTACCCATATCGTGTTTCTAGTTTAATTATTACCCTCAACGAACGGGGGTCCGCAGTGCCCTTGGCAGCGGGGTTCTAGGGGCGGCAGCCCCTAGTAGGGTCCAAGGGGTAGAGCCCCTGGCTGGAGTCGAGCTGCCAGGTCAGCTTGGATAAATTTTATTTCCATTAACTGTCTTAACACATTTTTCATTAGAATTCTAATTTATTATTTTATTTGCTGACTCAAAAAGTTCGAGGGCTTATATGTAATTAATCCATTTTATTATAAGTCCATGGACCTTTCTGTCATTCTTTCATAGTCGAATTCGTTATCCAGTTCTAAATTTCTAATTCGTTATTCAGTTCTTTAACGAATGAGGATTTTATAACGAACGGGTCTTTTATAACGAACTGGCATTCATAGCGAACTGACCCTTATAACGAATTGGCCTGTATAGTGAATGACCCCTCTGTAAGGAATGAACCTTATAACGAATGAGTGTTCATTCATTATATCTCAGTTAACGAATTACTTAACGAACTCTTTCTACTTCGCTATCTCTTCTTAACGAATGGGCATAACGAATTGGGGTTAATTCGTTATCTTTTCCTTAACGAATTGGGGTTAATCCGTTATGTTCCCGCAACAAATTAGGGTTAGGTCAGAGAATGTTTATAGAGAATGTTAGAAACATTCTCTGACATGCTTAACCTCGTACGCCGTTTTCCGGCGCCGTCGGAAAAGCGAGATCTCACTCGTTTTCCACCGTTTTCCTCCATTTTTCGTGCCGTTCGATTCAGATCTGAGCTAGGGTGACCCCTAAGCTCATCTTTTGTTCGATTTATACCCGATTTCACCCGGATCTCATGACTTTAACGGTTTAAGGGTGTCGGCTCGTCGTTTCGCAACTAAATCTAGTGGGTTTGGGTCCATAAAATATCATACTATCATTACCTCGGGTCAAAAATAAATTCTTCTTCTTGGTTTCGGCTAGAGAAAAGAGAAATATGAGAGAGAACTTAAGTGTGTGTTTTGGGTGGTGTATGGAATATTTGAAATGAATGGATTATGGAGTAATTATTGTTTATATATGATGGGTCATGGGCTTAAGCACATGGTCTTTATCTCTTTCCTTTTTAACCCAAGTCCATAACTCACATCTATTTACCCAACACAAGCCCAGCTCATAATAACTTATATTTTATTTATAATTAACCGAAACAAGAAAACGGGATGTTAAATTGTAACATCTAGAAATTTCTTACCACTAGTTCCACCTTTCGCCATATTTTTTTCTCATTTGTTCCCTGTTAAAAAAAGAAGAAACTTAACCCATTATGTTTTTTTTTTCAAATTGCAGATTCATGTTTTAAGGCTTTTGATCGGCAAGAATATACGAGTCGAATGATGTAAACCTTATTTTAAGACGATGTTCTAAGAGATTTAATAACTGGTGTGCTTTTTTATCGTATGTTAACAAAAAAATTTGTTTGTGGCTTGGTAAAACTCATTGAAAACTATGTACAAATGCGTTTGTGGTGTGGTAAAATTTATAGAAAACTATGTACAAATGTGTTTGTGGCTTGGTAAAATTTATTGAAAAGTATGTTTTTATCATGGACAGTGGTACAGTAGTCATACTATGAATTTTAAACATGTTTAAAAATTATAGTTAAAAAAAAAAAGAAAAATGTGAGTACATAAGTGATTTCAATGACTGTATATGATATTTTCAAATTGGGATTGATATTTGAAATATTCAAAATTTTAATGTGTATGCAAAAACTTTTATGCTTTTAAATCAATAAACTACATGTAACACCTTTCTTTAGTGTTATGTGCAATATTGCAGTTAGTGTAACTGCATAAGTTCCAAACCCAAATTACAAAACCATCCTAAACCTTAAACCTTATAAGGAAGCATTATATTTGACAAATTGGAATTATAATAATTGAATGAGGTACTCTTGATTAAAAACACCATCAACACGGGTCAATATTCATGATATCTTGTTTAGGTGAACGTATTGTTTTTATCTTTTTATATGTAATATTTCATCCTCAAAATCGGTTAAACCCATCAATTTATAAATATTTCACCCAACAACAAAGTTATGGAGAACGAATTCAAAAGTCTGTGCTGGCGCAATGGCTAACCTGTAAGTCATTAAGTTTAATTGTCCAATATATATTGGACTCATAAACTAATTATGTATGCCAAAGCATGTTGATTTACATGTATTGGCTTGACTATGGTAATAACATGTAAGTATTAGAATCTGTAAAGGATTATCTAACACTTTTCCAAAACACATAGGATTGGCAAACGTTTTTATTCAGTTGTTCATAATCAATAAAGCAAGAGTTTTTCAAATATTTCAATAAAGTAGATCCCGAATGTTCCGAGACTTTTATGTTATTGTTGATGAGATATAACAAAAGTAGATGGCGATTTGAGTTGGGAGCAAGTGTTGGAAGCAGGGGATATATATCATTGTTGTTGTTGAATCGTTGGATAGGAATCCGGGTCTTGTAGTCCTTCATTAGAAACCAAAAAGATCAAATTCAATGGAATTCAATGGTTTGATTAATTTGGAGCAAAGAGAACATGATTTAATTTGAGGTGGAAAGGGGATGGTAGATATTCTGATTACCATGTCTAGTTACTAGGATGGTTGTACCAATTTCAACAATTATGTTTATATACTTGTTCTGATCAAGTGGGTTGAGAGGCATTGTGTAGAGTATAGGTGCACAAATATGGTTTTTAGGAATTGGAACCGGTTCCGGGTATGGTAAAAAAAAGTCAAGAATCATGTTGGAACTAGTATGGTCGCGTATTTGACCAGGTTTTTCACCACCTACATTGGGCAATACGGGGTTAAAACAAGATGACAACATCCTTGGCGCATTATGTTCTAGATCATCAAGCCTACCAGTTTTCAACAACGGTTAAAATTTTCTTCGTCATAGTCATGCAACTTTGCTAAGACTTTAGAACCAAGAATATTCAAACACTCTGTTTTCCTCTCTCCAACATTACCCTCCATTAAAACCCTTCTCAAATTCAGCAACTAACATCAAACCCACCAAAATAAAAAACACTTCCACGCACGTAAAGCATAAATTCACAACAAAATCATTAAAAACCCACAAAACTGTTTAACATAATCACCATAAAAACACAAAAAAAAAAAACAGTCAATTTCACACAAATCGATCAAAGGAATGCCAACCACACCTGCAAATATGTTGTTTCTATAATTATTTTTTTAACATCAATAAATAATGTAACATCCCGAATTTCTATGAATAATATTTAAATATTATTTACGTTGGAAGAATTAATTTGAGTTAATAGAAAAATAATAATATAATAATATTGATAAAAGGATGATAGGCTAAAATAGATGGAATTAAATCATGGACTAAAGATGAAGATGGGCATAAGGTCAATGGGCTTAGTGAGTATAAATACCCCTTAAACCCTAAATCCTTTCCATCTCTATCATTATACACCTTAGCCTACGCTATAAAAAACACACACTTAATCCAAACACTCTTTACACTATTCTATTCGACGATCAAAGACCAACCGAAGGTAAGAAATCATTTATCTCAGCTGACCCAATATTTTAGAACCAGACACTACCGCCCCGGGATGCTGAATGAGCCGTTTGAATCTAGATCTAGCTTTTATCGGGTGTTTAATCAATCAAAAATGAACTTAAGGGCCACCTTAGATTGGATTTGGACACCCCGAAACAACTTGGACCATAAACGATCAAAATCCGGCCAACCGTGGTGGTTAACAGCGGCTGACGGCGCCGGAATCGCAGAAAAATCCTAAAAACGCGTTAAAGATGAGTTGACCAGCACATATCCGACGAATATGTACCCATCGTATAAGTATTAGGCGGATATGTATATATGGGCGTATATGTACAAGTGTACATATACGGCGTATATGTTGCTTGACATATACGGGGGTTTTAACTTTAGTTTTTCGATGAGGGTTTTAGTAAAGACTTATTAATGAAAATAAAAATTTTCCAAGCTGACTTAACAGCTTAACCCCAGCTAGGGGCTTTTCCCCTTGGACCCCGCTAGGTGTTTCCGCCCATAGAACTCTGCTGACAGGGGTGCAACGCCCGGATCCCCATTGGCTAAGGATTTCATTAACTTAGAAATATGATATAATTTAGGAATAGTTAAGTGATGCTTGTTAATTGCTACACAGTTAGTCGTGTCCCACTGAGAAGATGTGTGACCATAAACTCGAAAAGAAACAGGACACATGTGAGTTTCTAGCCCATTTTCTTTGTTATGTTTTTCGGGGCTATGTGCACACTCTTATGTGTTTAGTTAATACACTTACCTTAAGTAGTAAGTGTATGTTGTATGAATGTTTATGAACGATCGTTAAGGTATTACCCATTCGTTTTAGAGGCATAACGAATGGTGTCTCATTCATTACTGCAGTATAATGAATGAGCCGCTATTCTAACGAATGAGGTTAATCTAACGAATAGGAGCTGATGGCCTATGTATACGCAGCTACTGTTCATGTCGTTACCATTCCAGATTCTCTCTATAACTTATTCATCAATAAAGTGTTCCACCATTAATGTAATGAATGTTATTTAAAGTATCGTCTCGTGTTAACATATTGATGTATAGTGTTAGCGGCTAGACCTTGGCTCGTAACGTTTTTCAACAAAAACGTTTTCGAGCGACTCAACATTTTCGTCCAAAACCTCTTTGATTTTTTTTTAAGTAAAAACCATTTGTTGAGGTCGCTGGAACTCTAGGTGGTGGTCGCTGAAAAACTCTTTTTTTGTTTGAAAAAGTCAACTTTTTTGTCCCAAACCTTTTGTAACATTAAATCGGACCTTTAAAAAACTTTTTTTTAAGTAAAAGCCTCAATTATTGAGGTCGACAAAACCCTAAAACTACCTTTGTGGTGGTATTTAGATAATGGTGGTTAGCGGCGGTGGTGGTGGTCAGCGGTGACGCTCAGATTGAGTTATCCAGTGAAGGAGTTTTCCCAAAAAAAAAAATATTTTTTCGGTGATTGGAGACTAATGGAGTTACACTCTGTTAGTCATGCATCGTTGGAAGCAAACATGTTAAAAGGTGAGATTGTCACCAGATATTTTGTTAGTTGGGACCGGCAACGACCAAAATGTGATAGTTTTGCTTATTTAAAATCAATATACCAAATAACAAAGATTGTAGATAGTATGAACATTGAGAGAATGTGACGAAGTCACCATTTATTTACCTATACTATTAAAGTAATAAAGTTTTTGGACACATGACATCTTCTTATTGATCCAACTCTATTGCTTTCATATATAACAAACACTTCTTTGATTTTCTTCACAATTAAAAAATTCGAAAAGTAAATAAAATATAAAACCCTCCTAGATATTCTTCATATTTAAATAATTCTAAATTCATATTGAATGCCAACATATATCATACTACAATTAGACATATTTTTAATCATAGTCAGTACATTAACTATCTTTAAATCATAGTCAGTGCATTAACTATCTTTAAATATATTATTATGACCAATAAATTAGAGCATCAATTTCAATATGTTTATTATGACTTTTTTTTAACTTGCTTAATTAATTAATTTATGAATTTTTTTTTGTTACTCATACAATATTTTAAATTACAAAATAATATATTTCAAAATTGAAAAGTCAATCAACTAATTTTCCTTAATCAATTGTCCAGCTAAATTAAAGGTATTGTATTTAAACTGTAACATCCGAAGTTAAAAATAATAGAATAATAAATAAATGATGGTATGCTTAAAATAGATGGACTTAGAATATATCATGAACTTGTGAGATAATGGACCTAAGGTCCATGGGCTTAGGGTATAAATACCCTTAAAACCCTACATCCCTTTTATTTCCATGTATCCTCACCTTATCCTACACATTCAAAAACACACACTTAAGTCAAATGCTTCCTACAACGCTCAATCTTCCGAAGCGAGATCAACCGTAGCTAGAATATTGTTTATCTTAGATGTCCTAACACCATAGAACCCGACACCGCTGCCCCGGGGCGTCATTTGAGCCGTTTGAATCCAGATTTAGAACGGATCGGGTTATTAAACGAGCTTAAGGGTCATCTTAGCTTGGATATAGATCAATCAAGTCTACCAAGTCTACATGGGTCAAAGATAATCAAATTTTGGACAAACACGGCGAACAACGGTGGATGACGGCGCCGAAAACGCAGAAAAACCCTAAAAAAGCGTTAAAAATAACCAGATCTGCAGTGTGGAGCGTATATCTATATACGGCGTATGAGTTTGTAACTTATACGGCACATATGTTGGACAACATATTCGGTGCATATTTTATATAGCGTATAAGTTCGATTCGATTTAGTTTAAACTTCAGTTTTCTGATGAACTTCAGCTTAACCCCAGCCAGGGGTTGTACCCCTTGGACCATAGGGGTTGCTGCCCCTAGAACCCTGCTGCCAGGGGCGCTGCCCTCGGACCCCCGTTAGCTAGGGTTTCACTAACCTAGACATATGATATAGTAGAACTAGTTAATTGATACATATAATTATTACACAGTTAGCCGTGCATAGCTAAGGAGGGGTATTGCCATTAACTCAGAAAGTAACAAGACACATGTGAGTTTCTAGCCTCATTTCCTTGTTATGTTTTCGAGGTTGTGTGCATACTTAATGTGATTAGTTAATACACTTACCACCTTTAAGTGGTAAGTGTGCTATATGAATGTTTATGTGTGATATTTGAATGATATAGAAAGTGCTAGGAATATGTACGTAATATGAACGTGTGTGTGTGTATATATATATAACTAAATGCATGTACGGTATGTATGGTTATATGGCAAGATTGGTATGGTTGTATGCTTAAAGAGTTGCATACCTTAATAATATCTGCGAAGGTTACAGGGTTGCAGACCCTAATAATATATGCGAAGCATAAAGGGTTGAAGACCCTAATAATATCTGTGAAGGTTATAGGGCGAAATGCTCTTTATAACATATAGATAGTTATGTATGTAATGCACATGTTAAATGAATGAAAGTATGAAAGAAATAATGAACGTATGTATGTATGTATGAAAGAAAGAAAGGTAAATAGGTTAAGTATGTAATATGAAGTATGTGAATGTAATGTATGTTGCCTGATTAACTAGTATTCACTCAGCGTAGACTTTTAGTATGCACGCAGGTAAATAGAATGCGATAGCTGGCTTGAGTAGCACACATGGTTGAAGAATAAAGAAACTGGCATATGAAGAATTGAAGTTATATGTTTCGTGATGTTTGAAATTTAAAGACATGTTTAAGTTTTAAATGTTTATGTATGAATGATTGGTGTTTTATCTATTCCACGAAAAGTTTTAATTCACTGTGATATTTAGAACTGTGTTTATGAGTAAATCCAATGTCTATGTAGGGCACCGAAACTGGGTCCTTACACACTGTTAGTCCTTGAACTTAGAATGGATGCATTTTTAACATGAAAATAAGAGTTTTTTAGGATTATTGACAAGCACAAAAACCAAAATAAAAATACACCAACGATTACTAATAGATGTGTGTTTTATTAATAATAAACTATTCGAATTATAAACTCGGATCAGGTAAATAAATAAAAATACAAATCCAAAGTTTGAAGAATGACACAAATTTGTAAAGACACTAACGTTTGTTAGCCTCGTCACAAAAGCAAGGTGTTTCCTTTGTAATCACCATCAAACTTGAGGGTACACATTCATTTTTCTATTGAAAGGTAATTGTTTAAAACTAGTTAAAAAATAATAAAAATGCAAAGAACTAATACTTCTATAATTGAAACATGGAAACTTAGCCAAAATTAGATATTAATGTTATTTGCCACGTGCGATTCAACAAAAAACATGCTTTTTACAAAATAAAAATATTTATATACATAAATAGTTTAATAACACAAAGTCACAAACGCTACCTTATGTAACCAAAAACTAAGGTTGCAACAAGTCAAAAATATCAACACATATTTTACATTGATGATTGAAATATCTTGTTCTTATATATAAATGTACTAACTTTAGAACCCGTGTGATATAAAGGATGATCTAAATAATAGAAATTCAAATAAAATTAAAAAATTTCTTATATATAAATGTACTAACTTTAGATCCCGTGTGATATAAAGGATGATCTAAATAATAGAAATTCAAATAAAATTAAAAAATAAGTACAAAATGTACATGAAAAATGTACTAGCTTTAGAACCCATTTGATACACGTGTGTAACGATTTGTGAACCTTGATTGCATATCCCGAACAACCTTATACGTGTACCTTAGCTCGCCACTATGTTTCACCATGAGTTTCCACTTGTTATTTGCAAATCCCGAACAACCTTATACGTGCACCTTAGCTCGCCAATACGTTTCACCGTGAGTTTCCACTTGTTATGCTGATCAAATTCTAATGAAACATGGGCCCCGCATTCTCTCCATATTATGTTCTCACTGTAGACTAATATATTATATTTTGATTTCCTAAGTCTTTGGTACTGCTGACCGATTTGACCATTGCCTTTATTCTTGGGCAATGTGTATTGGACCTGAGTTCTGGGCTTCATAGGCATGTTTCCAAAACAACCTGATTTTTTATCGGCCTGTAAGTCTGCGTACACTAAAGCTTTGTGGTTGATGATTCCATCAAAACTGATGGGAGCACCTTGACCATGCTGTTTGCTGGGTGTAACGGTAGTTTGGTACCAAAAATTAAATTTTAACAGACTAAAAGGATTCGAATAGACTATAACTAATATCTAATCGAACATCTAAAGTATCAATCACATTTAACTTAATTTCAATCAAATCGAATCACTAATTCGATTAGATTCAAACTAAACTGGATTAGATTCATTTTAGACTCGATTCGATTCGTTTATATTCAGTTGGTTTATACTTAGAACATCTTCAACAAAAATTATCCAAATCGAATCATTTTAACAAAACTCAATTTAATTCCTTTATGCTTGGCCGTTTTCAAAACTTGTTTTAATTTTTTTTATTTTATTTGAACTTTTATTTTAACAGTTTTTATTTTACTTCAAAGTTTAATCTTGTTAAATGTCTTATTATGGTAAATTGTTATTATTGTTAATATATTTTCTTTGTTTGTACATAAATATCCTTATATGTTTAACTCAATGATCAATTCTAACGTTTACCTTACGTTTTCATGTAGCAACACAACATGTATTGTCCATTGGATCTTCCACGGAAGAAGAAACACAAGGTGTTCACTCAATGATAAAGGGGTTGTAGGAATGCCCTCTGATGCATGCTATCTCCGCTAAACCGGAGATACACAGTTGCTGGGTGGAGGAATTTTGGATGAATGCTAAGATTGTGAAGAAGGGGATACAATAACTACTGAGGTGGGCAAGCATAAATTGACCATCACAGAGGACATTATTCGAAGAGCTTTAAACATCAAAGATGCCCCACATCATTCTTCGGAACGCACTGAGAAGAAATATTTGGAGCAATATGTTAAAGACATTGGGTATGATGTTGTGTGGAGCACCTGTGAGAAGAGGCATCTACTAGCTTATTAGAATTTTCTTTTCCACGTTATTGCTCATTGTCTGTCTGAGCAAAAAGGTGGGTTTGGCAAGTTGAAGACTGAGTGGGTCGGGGTGAGGGCCTGCTTAACCACCAAGGTGCAGTTCAACTTTTCCTGGTGGTTCTTATGGTGCATGCAATCAAATGTGCTCTCGAAGAATACCTAGAGGATGTATCCTCGCTTTGTTCAGCTGATTCTGGACGACCTGTTGAAGAACATTCCAAGACCGGTCTCAACCGAAGAATTTGATGATGAAGGAAATGTGGTAAAACCATATGAGCCTCATCATGTGAAGATGGTGAAACAAACATTATTCAAGGCTATGTTGGAGCTTGTTGGTAGGAGTAGATACAAGTACCGAGGAAAGGAACCTGGTACTGAGTTGGTCTATTTGTTGAGACCGAACCTGATGATGAAGAGAATGAAGAAGAAGAAGAAGAAGGAGGAGGAGGAGGAGGAGGAGGAGGAGGAGATGGAGATAGTGGGGATGATGGTCAGACTGGTGGTGATGTGCATGATAGTGCAGCTACGGATTCGGATATCAGTGTGGAAGGTGAGCATCGAACAAAGAAGTTACATGACAAGAAAAGGAAGGCTGCCAGCAAGCCTTCTACTAGTGGTTCGTCCCGTCAAGTTGAGGAAGAGGTCTCCGAGCGTCCTCTCAAACGTTTGAAGAAGACTAAGGATTCCAAGTAGTATGGGCCTTCCAAGATGCCAACTTCTGTAAAGGTATTTCCTTCTACATACACTATGACGCAACCACCACCGACTACCCAAGCCGACCCTCAGCAAGCCTCACCAACCACCCTATCCCGCACATTAGAATTCTTAAGGCCAAAAAAATTCATGTGCCAAAGCCCAAACCCAAGACAAAACCCAAGACCAAGACCAAGACCAAGACCAAGACCACAACCAAAACCACTACCTCTAGGAGACTATTAGGTGAACCTTCACTCCTCTTGAGAGCTCACCCTCAAGACTAGATGAATTGATCCCATCCATCTTTGAAAACTTACCCATATCCACCACCCAAACCGAAACCGAGCCTACACATCAAACCTTTTCATCTCCTAGGACTTTATCGACCTTTAGTTCACCAACTTATCAATTCACATCCCCAATCAAAGGTACAAATTTCTGGACCTCCACCTTCACATCATCAACCTATTAGCATACCCCCTAACCATAACCACATCCTTACCTACCCAAACCATCACCATGCCAACCCAAAAACCATTCAACCAACCTTTTCTCTTACACCTCCCTCAACCACCAAAAGCCCAATTATATCTACCATTCCCTTATCCAGTGGATAGTCAAGGAGATCTCATGTGTTCCACGATCCTATCCTCGATAGGATTCAGGCTTTAGAGGAGTCAAATGAAAAGAGGGTAAAACGGGAACATTTGTTCATAAAGTTTATGAAGGATCAGCAAGCAGTGAATGAAAGGGTCATGAAGGAGAGGGATGAGCTGGCTGTTCGGGTTGCTCAGCTGAAGCATGACAAGGAGGTTGATAGAGCCCCGACCAAGAGCCAAAGGATTTGGGTTGAAAACCTGCAGAACTGGGTGAACAATCAGCAACAACTGGTGACTCAAAAGTATTTGCTCAACGCTGAACGTCATGATAAAGTTGTTAGACTCCAGTCAAGAGTTTATCACCTTGAAATTGATCTTCCTTCCTCCTCAAGCTTTGCTCAAAATCTTATGAGGGAGCTAGAGTGAAGTGTGGATCGAGCAGATTGAATGTGAGACTCTTGATTCCCGTGTTCGTTTATTGGAAGGTGACTCCAATTCATCACAGAATGTGGGCACCTTAATTGGTGAAAATGCCAAGCTCAGATCAATGATTCAACGTTTCGAAACAAAGATCGAAGAGCAAATAAGCCTCAACTACGATCAAGACCTAATCAACGAGGGTCTCGTGAATCATTACCTTGCTGCAGCGGAGGTCATGCGAATGATCGATGATGATGTCGAGGACCTGAAGAATCGGCTAATGGAGACATTTAGAGGACCGGTTCATGATGGTGAACAAGGGATTGAGCAGGTCTAGAAGAAATGATCTGCTCTAGCAAAACTTGCAGATGATGCTTGAAGTGTTAGAGAGCGAAGCAACCTTGATCGTGTGGTGGTTGGATCCACTAAAAAGGGTGCTAGTGGTAGCGGTGTTGGTGATATGGATGATGAACCAAGAATAGTTGCCGGTACTGTTGTGAGTACCTCAATGTTGGTACTACTGCTGCAAGCACCACTGCACTTGTTGTGGCTACTACAGTCTCACATGTGGTTGATCTGGATGTTGAAGAAAATGTGGATCAAGGTGATGATGATGATGGTGATGAGTCAGATGATGATGTTGAAGCCAATGACGAGAATGATAATGACAACGATGAGGATCACAATCCTCATAACTGTTATGATGAGCTGCATAATGATAGCGATGATTGTGAAGATGATGGAGGTGATGATAGTGGAGTTAGTGGTGGAAATAAGATGAGGCAACAACCTGAGGAATTGCCAAGGGATGCAACTGATGATCCCGCAAATAAAGTTTGAGACGCAGACGCTGCTTTGGAGGCTGAGATCTCCTCTATTTTTAGCGTTGATGATATTGCAGATACCGACTTTCTGGTTCAAGAAGTCGTTGAAGAAAATAAAGTTGATAATGATGATATCAACTACTCACCGAACCCTGACACTCCGGTTCGTGGTGCGCTTGACGATCAAACTCAAGGGCCAACAACAGTGATGGCTCTTCCAGCAGCTGGTGGTGAATCTTTTTAACAACCGAGAAGAAAAATGAAGAAAAGCTACTATATCATTAGAGTTGCAAGTCTCAGGAACCGTCTCTACCCTTATCATGATGATTCCCCGATCCTCTACTGCAAGTGGCACCCGTCCAACAAGACTTAGGCGATTTGGTGTGCCAATGGGGATCTAACCTACATGTACTACACTGACATGAACACATTTTTTGAACTTGACATGAATTATTTAGACGATATGTAGGTCCGGGTGCAAGTGAGAAGGAGCTGAGAGGTTGGTTTATGAGATTCTTGAGCAAGGAGCTAGTGGAAGAACTACTACCCTAATTTCAAGCTTAACAAGGTTAAGTCATACCATCGCCGAACTGAGATTGATTCGGCATCGGGAAAGGAGAAGAACGCCTGGAAATACAAGACCCACAAAGATGAGAGGCCGGTTTATCATGGAGAACCGTTCAAGCCCAACATCTTCCGTGATTTCATATGTTGGGAGTTCGACAACAACACCAGAGAAGTTGTCACTCACTTCGAAAGGATGCATTTCCTCCACTTCTTTGATGAGCACGAGTTGGCTGCCCTCAGCAAAGAAGACTTGTTGAAGTTGTACAACTCTCCTTTGGGCACGGTTGAAGACGTTCGTCAAGACAACTCTGATCAGATAGTTGAGAAGTTCAACAGGTTTGTACACTTCCTTGTTGACAATCAACTATATGAAAATGATGAAGGCTTCAACTATGAGACCGACTTAAGACAAGAGCTAATAGATCAAATACTAAAGATTAGAGGGAGATTGTAGGGTCCCGTTGTATGTTAGTCTTTTGTATTTTTTTAGAGCGTTCACGATGTATTTAGTTAGCTTTATGATTTGTTTTAATGTATGTTTGGGCCCAAGACTATGTATGTTGAGCCCAATGGGTCGTTTAATAATATAATGGGGCATGGGATGCTTCCCCTATAAATAGGGAAGCATACCCATGCATAACCTAAGCTTTCGTGAAATATCTTATCGTCTCAACAACTCTCTCTACACTCTTCCTTTCTACTTTAGGTGATAACCAAACACCTAACAAGACCCGAGATCTTGGTTGGCTACAAGTGAATTCCGCTAGCTTGTAGTTAGAGATTGATTCAAGAACTCTTAGTTATTTGATCCGTGAATAGGACTTTGATCCGTGAATAGGACCTACAATGAGAAAGATGACCAATCTCCAAGTTTTGGGTTGAGAAGTTGAATAATCTAATTCATATCGATTGGAAACCACATAGATATGGTTTGTTGACTACTCGTTTTGATAGATAATTAAAAGAGATTGTATTTGATTATGATGATTTACAATGTGAAATTGAGTAATTGACACAAGTGAACATGACTCAATTATCACTTTCAGGTTCTAAGACACAATTGATATCGGTGGTTAATGATAAACGAACCAATGACAAACAAGAACTTAATCCTAACTGTTGATGACTTTAAACAAAATAACTGACGAACACAACCGAACTCAGTTAGCTTACAACAACAACCATACCTAGTAAATCCCGCGAATAGCAAATGCTATTAGTGGGGTCTAGGGAGAGTTTGATATAGGCAAACCTCACCTCGATCGCTAGGGATTGAGATGTTTCCAACGAGAAAATCTTGACTAAATTAACTTAAAACTATTTAATCAATCAAAGTAAAACATGAAAATCTTGATTAACAGAATGATTAATCAATATCTAAATTGAAATTTATTTCAATATTAAAATTTATTTTAATTTAATAGCTTATGACTACCCGAATGATTAATCAATCGAATGATTAGCCAAATGGCTAACTGAATGACTAACCAAATGATTAATCAATCGAATGTTTAAAGTCATCATGTTTATATCTTTTAATAGGATAAGTTTATAAGAGTGTGAATATATATGGTTGATTTATGTTTTGGGTCTAATAAAGAGTCAACTAATTGTTCATGATTAAAATCGTTTATTGTTTTGATTTTGAGCTAACATGATAGTACAACTCCATATCATGAAACAGTTCGATATCACATTAAACTAACATTGAAAAACATTTTTTATTAATAAAAGACCAACGCAAAATACGAATTAATTAAAGTTCAAACTAGAAAGCAAGTGGATGGAGTCCAATACATTGTGTCACCTCACTTTGTTGTTTACATCTTTTTTCTGGCCAAAGACGAATACAAATTAATATAAAATGTTTCTTCTTTTTGGCTCTTAGAGAATATCTTTGCCAATCACAATGTAAAGAATCGCCGACTGCCGTATATTGTGATATTGTTCCAATACTTAACTTGATATGCAGCACTAGTTATTAAAAAACAAAAAAGTAGAGTATAAATAACTATCTCTTTCACTCAAATATCATATCACAGACTAATTAGTCTCTCAAGTTCTCTCTCGATAAGCAGTTACCTATATATTTTCATACTTCGATGGCATCCATAAGGGTTTACTCTAGTATTCTCGTAGTTATGAGCCTTTTAAGTCTCGGGTCATCCAATGATGGGATTGGAACCATCAATGACCCTCCATACTTACGTACGAAATCCATATAGAATGTTATAGAAACATACATCATTTTATTTAATTTATTATGTTATAACATGTGTATATATATATATTGTGATCAATTTCAGCATCAGCTTGTTATGGGTATCAAGATCAATGAGTTATGATAGCAGCTGCGAACCAAGACTTATGGCAAGGTGGAGCTGCTTGTGGCAAATATTTCCAGGTGACTTGTACAGGTGCACTCAACAAAGGCGTACCGCACCCTTGTACAGGCACCCCCACCGTGACCGTTATGATCACCGATTTCTGCCCGCTGTTGGGTTATTTTTGCCCATGAGAAAAACCGACAATAATTATCCTTCATGGATTTTATTATTATTAAGTAAAAAAAATGGATGAATAATATGAATCTCGGTTCGTCCGAACGTGCCGTACACATAACCAAATTTGAGATTTGGTTTGGGCCCATAACTACAAATTTCGTGGGTTTTGGATTTGTGTGGACAACAAGAAACAACATATATATAAAAGGTTCTTTTTGTGGTGGCTTGATTACAGCCGCACACACACATACGAAAATACTTGTGAGGGTTTCTTGTTCCTCTTCTTCTATCAACACAAGTTACCAAGAGAATAATACTTTTGGGTGCTTCATTCTTTTTGGTGTTTTTGTAAGGAGATAAGAGACGTTTTAGAGACCGGGTATTTTCTTGTTGGTGATACCTCTTACTCGTTACTTTTTTGTAGTTTGATTTCATATACTTGAAGATTGTTTGTACCAAGTATATGATGATTTGTGTATGCCTCTAGTTTTACCTAGAGAAGAACTTTTTGTATTGCTCATTATTGGTGATAGTGAATTTGAAGCGGCTCTAGTAATCCCGTGGTTTTTACTCTCGCCTTGAGAGTTTTCCACGCTAAAATTATTGTGTCATATTTACTTTATTTGTTTGCATCCTCATTGGTTCATTCGGGTCGGGAAAAAGTTTAGCCAAACGAAATTTAATTCCGCATTTTTGTTTACCGTTCGTGGCTAGGTGGTCGTTTTTCCCAACAGAGTGGTATCAGAGCTTCAGCTCTTGTTCTTGGGTTAAGACTTGTTTGAACGATGGAAGCTAATACGGGTAGGATGGTGAGTTTGAATGGTTCTAATTATCATGTCTGGAAAGGCAAGATGGAAGACCTTCTTTATGTGAAGGAATATTATTTGCCTGTTTTTAGTACCGATAAACCTGAAGATAAAACTGATGAAGAATGGAATATTTTGCATCAGAAGGTTTGCGGGTATATTCGGCAATGGGTTGATAATAATGTTTTGAACCATATTAGTGGGGAGAGTCATGCTCGTACTCTATGGACCAAGCTTGAAGAGTTGTATGCTCGGAAGACCGGGAACAACAAGTTGATCTTGATTAAACAGTTGATAAACTTGAAATACTGTGATGGAACTCCTGTTACTGATCATCTGAATGTTTTTCAAGGTGTTATTAATCAGCTTGCAGGTATGGGTATTAAGTTTGAAGACGAGGTACATGGTTTATGGCTTCTTGGTACGTTACCGGATTCTTGGGTGACTTTTAGGACATCGTTGTCCAACTCCGCAGCTAACGGTATTATTACTATGGAATTGGCTAAAGGTAATATTATAAGTGAAGAGATGAGAATAAAGTCACAAGGTTCCTCTTCACAGTCAGATGCCTTGGTTACCGAAAGTAGGGGAAGAAGCCATAGCAGAGGTCCGAGTAATAGAGCAAAGCACCGTAGTAAGTCCAAAGGGAAGTTTGAAGAATATGAGTGTCATCATTGTGGTAGAAAAGGGCCCCCAATAAAATATTGCAGACAACTGAAAAAGAAGAACAAGAAGGCTAATTACAACAATAAAAAGAAAAACTACAAGAAAGATGACGGTGATGAAGGTACTTCTGAAACTAACACTGCCACCGAAGAGTTTTATATTTGTTGTGATTATGATAGGGTGAACATTGCACATGATGATTCGAGTTGGGTTGTTGACAGTGGTGCTACTTGTCATGTGACATCACAAAGGGATTTTTATTCGTCTTATACTCCTGGGATTTTGGGAATGTCAAGATGGGTAATAATGGGCTATCAAAGATCGTTGGTGTTGGGGATGTTTGTTTGAAGTTTGATACTGGGATGGATTTGGTTTTACACAATGTGAAACATGTTCCGGATATTAGACTTAATTTGATCTCCGCGGGCACATTAGATGATGGTGGTTTCCACAGTACCTTTGGTGGTGGAATTTGGAAACTCACTAGTGGTTCGTTGATCGTGGCAAGAGGTGAAAGAACTTCAAATTTATACATGGCACATCCAAAGATTTACAGAAACTCGGTTAATTCATTGACGAATTCTGATGCGACCGATATGTGGCATAAGAGACTTGCTCACATGAGTGAAAAAGGGATGTCTATTTTATTGAAGAAAGATGCCTTGTCCGGTGTGAAAGATGTTCATTTGAAGAAGTGTTCTCATTGTATGAATGGTAAGCAAAAGAGAGTTCTTTTCATAGTCATCCGCCTCATAGAAAAGAAAGTATACTTGACTTGGTGCATTCAGACGTATGTGGTCCTATGAAGACTAGAACACTTGGGGGCTTCTTATATTTTGTCACATTTATAGATGATCATTCGAGGAAGGTATGGGTTTATACTTTAAAGTCAAAAGATCAAGTATTTGATGTGTTTAAGCAGTTTCATGCCCTAGTTGAGAGACAGACTGCGAAGAAGCTCAAGTGTGTTCGTACAGATAATGGAGGTGAATACATTGGTCCTTTTAATGCTTATTGTAGAGAGAAGTGTATTCGACACCAAAGGCCACCTCCAAAGACACCACAGTTGAATGGTTTAGCAGAATGGATGAACAGAACCTTGGTTGAAAGGTTTAAGTGTTTGCTCTCACATGCAGGGTTGCCTAATTCCTTTTGAGGAGAAGCTTTACATACAGCGGTACATGTTATTAATCTTACTCCTTGTATTCCTTTGCATAATGATGTTCCAGACAGGGTTTGGAGTGGCAAAGATGTTTAGTATTGTCATTTGCGGGTCTTTGGATGCAAAGCATTTGTGCATATTCCCAAAGATGAAAGATCAAAGCTTGATGTGAAGTCCATATAGTGTATTTTCCTTGGTTATGGGCAAGATGAGTTTGGATACAGGCTATATGATTCGGTTTCAAAGAAGCTTGTTATCAGTCTTGATGTTGTGTTTGTGGAAGACGAGAGTTTGAAAGATATTGAGAAGACACAGGTAGTTCCTCAGTATATTAATAATCTCTTTGATTTGGATCCTATTCCTACTCAGCAATCTGAGCCACATCACGAATATGGTATTCCAAATGAAGAACACAATGGTACCGATAATGTTGATAATTAAGAGCAGGTGGATTTGGATGAGGATATTCATCCCGAGTTACCAGTAGATATGCCTGCATTTGTCCCACTCAGGCGGTCTACGAGAGATCGCCAACCTTCGACTCGTTATTCGAGTGGTGAGTATGTCTTACTCACTGATGGGGGAGAACCCGAATATTATAAAGAGGCCATGGAACATAAGCATAAAAGAGAGTGGTTTGAAGCCATGCAAGATGAGATGAATTCCTTGTATGAGAACAATACCTTTGAGTTGGTGAAGTTGCCTAAGGGCAAAAGAGCTTTAAAGAATAAGTGGGTATACAAATTGAAGACGGAAGAACATACCTCACGGCCTAGGTACAAGGCGAGACTGGTGGTCAAAGGGTTCAGTCAAAGAGAAGGTATTGATTTTGATGAGATTTTTTCTTCAGTTGTGAAGAGTTCCATCAGGGTGATCCTTGGTTTAGCTGCTAGTCTTGATCTTGAGGTTGAGCAAAGGATGTCAAGACAACATTCCTTCACGGTGATCTCGATAAGGAGATCTATATGGAGCAACCTGAAGGTTTTCAGGTTAAAGGTAAAGAAGATTATGTTTGTAAACTTCATAAAAGTCTTTATGGCTTGAAGCAAGCACCGAGACAGTGTACAAGAAGTTTGAGTCAGTTATGGGGAAGCAAGGCTACCGAAAGACTGCGTCTGACCATTGTGTTTTCTTTAAGAGGTTTGGTGATGATGATTTCATCATTTTATTTCTTTATGTTGATGATATGTTGATTGTTGGCAAGAATGCGGAAAGAATTGTCCAGTTGAAGAAAGAGTTAAGCAAGTCGTTTTCTATGAAAGACTTGGGGCCAGCTAAGAATATTCTTGGCATTCGGATTACTAGAGATAGAGCTTCAAAGAAGTTACACATGTCACAAGAGCAATACATTGAAAAGGTGCTTAGCAGATTCAAGATGTCTAAAGTTAATGTGGTTAGTACACCTCTTACTCCCAATTTTAAGTTAACTGAAAAAGATTGCCCTACTTCTGAGAAAGAGATTGGAGAGATGGATGGTGTTCCATATGCATCAGCGGTTGGAAGCTTGATGTATGCAATGGTATGTACACGGCCTGATATTGCCCATGCAGTTGGTGTTGTTAGTCGGTTCTTGTCAAATCCGGGTAAGAAGCATTGGGAAGCAGTTAAGTGGATACTTAGATATTTACGAGGTACTTCCAAATTGGGTATAACTTTTGGAAATGGGGAACCGATGCTTGTTGGTTACACGGATTCTGATATGGCAGGAAATAAGGACAACATGAAATCCACTTCTGGAGATTTGATGTTATTTGCAGGGGGAGCCGTGTCATGGCAGTCAAGACTGCAAAAGTGTGTTGCTTTGTCTACTACCGAGGCAGAGTATATGGCCAACAGAAGCATGCAAAGAATTAATGTTGTTGAAAAGATTTATGCAAGAGCTTGGCTTTATGCAACAGCGCTACGTGGTTCTTTGTGATAATCAGAGTGCTATTCACCTTGCTAAGAACTCTATGTATCATAAGAGAGCAAAACATATTGATGTGAGGTATCATTGGATTAGAGATGCTATTGAAGACAAGTTGTTTGAACTTGATAAAGTTCACACCGATGATAATTGTTCTGATATGTTGACCAAAGCTTTGGCAAGGGAGAGGCTGAAGATATGTTGCTCACTCGCCGGGGTGGTGGGGGTGGTGAGTTCTTTCTCATAGACAAAAAGGGGGAGATTTGTTGGGTTATTTTTGCCCATGAGAAAAACCGACAATAATTATCCTTCATGGGTTTTATTATTATTAAGTAAAAAAAATGGATGAATAATATGAATCTCGGTTCGTCCGAACATGCCGTACACATAACCAAATTTGAGATTTGGTTTGGGCCCATAACTACAAATTTCGTGGGTTCTGGATTTGTGTGGACAACAAGAAACAACATATATATAAAAGGTTCTTTTTGTGGTGGATTGATTACAGCCGCACACACACATACGAAAATACTTGTGAGGGTTTCTTGTTCCTCTTCTTCTGTCAACACAAGTTACCAAGAGAATAATACTTTTAGGTGCTTCATTCTTTTTGGTGTTTTTGTAAAGAGATAAGAGACGTTTTAGAGACCGGGTATTTTCTTGTTTGTGATACCTCTTAATCGTTACTTTTTTGTAGTTTGATTCCAAATACTTGAAGATTGTTTGTACCAAGTATATGATGATTTGTGTATGCCTCTAGTTTTATCTAGAGAAGAACTTTTTGTATTGCTCATTATTGGTGATAGTGAATTTGAAGCGGCTCTAGTAATCCCGTGGTTTTTACTCTCGACTTGAGAGTTTTCCACGCTAAAATTATTGTGTCATATTTACTTTTAATTACCCTATTTGTTTGCATCCTCGTTGGTTCATTCGGGTTGGGAAAAAGTTTAGCCAAACGAAATTTAATTCCGCATTTTTGTTTACCGTTCGTGGCTAGGTGGTCGTTTTTCCCAACGCCCGCCACCTGGTTGCAAGGGCGACCTTGACTTGTCACACGAATCCTTTTCTACCATTGCCGATCCAAGTGCTTGAGGAATCAAAATCTCTTACCAACAGTATGTGATCAGCCGTTACTTTTTATTCAGTTTTTAAATTTTTATTTTTTAAATATTGCCTACTCGCATGAAGGATGTTAGTTTCACGAATATATGTTTGTTCTTCTTGTGTAGGATGTGAAGAAGAAGAATTTTGATAGAAGTGGCATTCGATTCACAGTACATGTCTCCATAAAAACAAGACATAAATCTTTCAAGTTTTCACTTTCAAGTTTGTTTGTAGAAATAAATCTTGCCTCCACTTGGTGTGGCAAACTCATGGAGACATAAACGTGTGACATGTAATGGATAACATATAACCACTATACATTGATACTACCCGCGATTAACATAAGCCTGATATTTAAAAACCTGCAAAGATGACCTCACCAAACTCTAAAATTGGTATTTTCTAAACGTGGTATCTACGGTATAAAAGATCGAAAAAAATTTCAAATACCTCTCCTCATATCTATATAAAGACGTATTCCTTCGGCAATTGGACACTCTCTTGAAATTCTAAAAACACAACTTGAGTTATTAAGGACAATCAAATCTGCAACTGTATCTAGCAATAGAATATCATGTGAAAATATTATATGTATTTAATTTCGTTAAAAACATCCAAGCGATTTACAATGAAATGACAGGTAAGCGAGCAACAAGCTATGCCGCAACCCCCTTCTGGATAACAAACCCAATCATATACTAATAACAAAGTTTCGGTTCTTATGGGCCGATACATTACTATGCATGACTTTCTGAACTCTGTTCAAAAGGCCCATGGCATCCGAGGCTAAGAAATCAAATGTGTCAGAGGCAAATGAGATAAATATGTGTTGATTCTCCAAACATGTTTTCTCGTGTTTAGCAACATTGTCCAATGCCACCTTCAATGTTGTGCTTGACCTGCTACAAACCCATTGTCCCTAAGCCCAACAAGAGGGGACACTCCTGTGAGGTCCAAACAAGCGTGTTTCCCCCTACCCAACCAAAAACAAGAATATCGGCCTATCGTAAAGTATATCTTCCTTCAAGAGGATCCGTAAGAAAGTTTGCACGTGCCTCCTTTTTAGCAGAAATTCCGGCCCGTTTAAGAACATCGCATAGAACATCCATCACCAAATCATGTATGTACTTAAACCTAGGAAACTTTTTGCATGAACTGCATGCTCCCCAAAAGAATCCAAACAAACCTTGTGGCAAACCGGGCATTGCTCATCTACTGAAAACAAGGGGATCATAAACTGATATTAAAGGATGGCCTGGTACACCAAAGCCGACATATGTTTGCCCTATCCTTTAATAGGGATAACACTTGATAAAACATTTGTAACATATAATCATTTCTTAGAATTGAGAATTCATAGGAGATCTCCATAGTGAATAGATTGATAATCATTTAGCAATAAGGTATATTGTGAAACTAGAGTGATAGTTTGACTTATGTCGACTCAAATTAATTCTTTTTTTAATAGATAAAAAATTTCCTTTATGTTTTTTATGGGTAATTTTAGATTTTTAGTACCTAATTTATTTGCTTTGTATTGTATTGGGTTTAAAAATTTAAGCAAATTAATAAGTTTGTCAAATTATTTATCACATCATTGAAAACGTGATTTTAGCGACATTTTGTTTAACTCATAGCCATCGCCAACCACCCACCACCGCCTGTCACACCCTACCTCTAATACCCGCCAACAACCGCACGCCGCCCACCATCATCATCACCCGCCGTCCACCATCGTGACTGTCACCAACAACCACCGCCCTTAGCCCACCATCAATTTTACAACATCCCACCCACCACCACCACTCACCATAAATTTTGTTTTATTCCTTCGTATTTTTCTATTTACCAAATAACACAAGTAATTATTCATTCTATTCTCACATGGTAAGCAAACAAGACATGTGAATGGTAATGATTAATTTCATTTATTTGTTAACTTCATTACCACCTCCATTCAATTCCTCTGTCAAATCAACTACCCCCGAAGAGACCCTAGTCTCGTTATCAAAGCATCAATGGTTTGTATTGTCTTATCCCTTGTTGTTATAAACAATTGGCGGTTACATCACCTTTATGTCTAAACACCTTTTTGAATGGCCATGTTCATGGAGCAACCACGTTGATTTGTGGATCCTCATTTCCCAATCATGTTTGTCATCTCCAAAAGGTGTTCTATGGTCTTAAGCAAGCACCATGAGCTTGGTTTCAACGTGCCAGTGGTTCTCTTGTTAAATTTTAATTCACTTTTAGTCGAACAGACGCTTCTTTGTTCATTTTATGTGAGACTCTTGCATCATGTACCTTGTACATGTTTGAATATGTTGTTGATTAACCATAGATTCGTCGTTGTCGACACAAATGATTCTGCGTTTCTTAGTCAATCCAAGTACGTGAATAACATTCAAAAATGAGCAAAATTGCTTGACTCTAAACCAATTCATACACCGTTTGTTCCTCACGAAACTTTTTTCTCCAATTGTACTCGCTTTGAAGATCCCACTTTGTATTGATCTCTTGTTGAAGCTTTGCAATACTTAGCGATCATCATACCAAATCTCTCTTATTCCGTTAATCACGCCAGTTTATTCCTTCAAGCACCCATGTTGGATCACTTTCAGTGTGTCAGCGGATTCTTCGTTAAATCAAAGGCACCATTTCCTTTGGCCTAATATTTTAAAATCCGTACTTTACTTCTCTTTTGGATTCTACTAATAGTGCTCGTTTTGTTGAGACATGACGATCCACTTATTGCTACTTCGTTTTTATTTGTGGTAATCTAGTTTCTTGAAGTACCAAGAAACAACCCACGGTTTCACATGCCAGTTATGAATCCAAGTACTATGTCATGCTAAGACCATGTGTAGTCATAATGTCCTACATCCAGACATTTTAAGCCATGTGGCGCCAGTCAGCATTTCAACATTTTGCAAAAAAAAAGGTGTAGTCATAACTCTACTCGTAACTCTGCAGCAATCATTACCCAATCGTTTTTTTTCTTTTTTGAATTTCTAATTTTTGTAATTAAAACTAAGTAGATTATATTTCATTAATTAAATAAACATTACATGGAAATAAAAAAAACTACTCAGCTCCCTTATTCTCGTCCTCGTCTTCATTAGCACCATCTTCGTTGTTGTTGTCCTCGTATTCGTTAGCACCGTCTCCGTCGTCTTCGTCTTCATCATCGAACTCATCTTTGTCTTCATCATTCCCTTGTCCTGGACTTCATTTTCACAAAGAAGGCGGCGAAACAACTAAGCATGTTGGACCAAATCCGCCATAAGAGCGTTATGTACTTATTTTGAACGCAAAAGAAAAGTTTTTCTAGTCTCTACTCCAAAGTTGCAGGCGTTGGTGGTGGATCATCGTTCGGTATATAAGTTGGACATCTTGCTCGATCTTCGTCTTCGATGATCATGTTATGCAATATGATACACGTATACATAACGCTTTTCATTATTTCTAACGACCATAGACGAAATGCTAACGTTGTTGAAGATTCGCAAAACATCTCTCGATGTCCTTTCACGAAAAGTCCTGCACTTTCTTAAAATAATCCTTTTTCATTGATCGGGTGTCTAAACGTTTTCACTAAAATCGCATACTTCGGATATATCCCATCACCCAATTAGTAACCATGTCTGTAATGGTTATCGTTAGCCCAATGTGAAGTGACGAGCATGGTATTGGAGATATAACCCATCACAGGTGCTGTTCCAAGATGTTTATATAATTGCTGTAACCGATGACACCAAAAGAACGTCGAACAAATCTAAAGGTCGTATGAAGCAATCACCTGACGACTGACTTGTTGGTCCTTTTCGGTTACATCGTGTGTATTGACATTGCCATGCGGTTGGACAGTTTCCCCATTCCCAGTGCATACAATCTATACTCCCGAGCATGCCTGGTAAACCATGCACCCTTGCATGCGCCTCGTAAATCCGTTCTAGATCGTTATAATTTGACGTTATTAGATATTGTGGAGCGTACATCTTTATTATTCCTATATAAGCAATTAATTACTATCAATTTAAACAAAAACTACAAGCGATATATATATATATATATATATATATATATATTTAAAATTTAAATATACTATAGCATAAATACTCCAAGGTGTCTCGAGCTGTTTTATCGTCCATCTTTAACAACTCGTCATTGATGCCGGTCGTGTTTCTGTAGGCGAGCACTCGTATAGCCGAAGTAACTTTTGGATTGTGGTTAATCCTAGCGTCCCACGACCATCCGGTTTTTGCTTAAAGTAATCAAACTCGTGCTCTAAATCTTTGGCAATGCGCCAAAATAAACGTTTAGACGTCCGAAATCGACGCCTAAAAAACTTCGGGTTCTTGTATATTGGCGACTCATCGAAGTAATCTGGCATCAAAGGAGCGTTCATGGCCAAACGGTCTCGTTCAATATATATGCTCTTTCCCAAGGGGGGGGGGAGGAGAACGAAGAGAACTGATCTAATTTGGTGCGAGAAAAACCGCACTCGTAATCGCCTCTTCCTCTGCGTTGTCATCGGCTTGTTGGTCGGTCCCAAAAATGGTTGTATTGGTAGTGGGAGAATCCATAGGTTTGATTTTGTAGAGTTGGTTGTGTTTAGAAGTTGAGAAGATAATTTAATAAAAAAACGAGTTTTGATTGGAAAGGGGATGAGAAGATAATTTAATAAACAAAACCAACCCTAAACGCCAGGGGGTGGCGGTATGCCCCCGACGTTTTAGGCTCCATACGCTTGCAAAAAAAGGTCACTACGGACGGTCTAATACAACAGTAAAATTTGTATGGATCACTAATGTGTTATGTGAACTTCAAACATTGACTCTAGATCCGACCCATTTTTTCTTGTGACAATCCCATTGCTTTGTTCCGCAGTCAAAATTCCGTCTCACACAAATGAGCAAAATGTATAGATCTCAATTATAATTATTTGGGAACTCGTTTCTCTTGGGAAATTATGTAAACTAAATTTGTTCCAACCAAATTTCAAGTGGCGGACATTTTACTAAATTCCATCCGTGCGCTCAGCTTGAATTTTTTTGGTGCAATACTACGTCTCATTCTCAGTCCACCATCTTTTCACTTGATGGGGATAAATTAAACGTATTGTTTAGAGATGATTTAATAAAGTTAATATGCATTGTAAATCCTGTATTATATTATACGTATTGTACCATTATATATAGTATAGCTCCCTAATTGGTATTAGATGATATTAATTGAAATATATTGTATTTACGATGTGTTCCCGAGTTCCACTTAAGGGGAGAAAGGAAAGGAAATGGATGGAAAGATAGATGTGAGTGTGTTCCCAAGTTTTTTTTATGGAAAGAAAGGAATGGAAAGTTAAAAACTTGTGTTCCCAAGTTTTATTTAAGGGGAGAAAGGAAAGGAAAAGTGGGATAAAATGTGAGGTTTTGAAGGGTTAAAGGTTTCATTCCATAATGGAAAGAATTAGATTGAAAGGAAAGGAAAAGAGATTGGATGTGTGAACAGAAATGAAAAGAAAGTTTTCCTTTCATTTCATTTCCTTTCTTTCGTTAAGTTATCTAGGGAACACATGGTGTATATCTCCAATAGAATAGGAGATTTAGTTGCCTTCTTATACTTGTATTTATTCCTTTTGTGCAATATGAAGTATAATCACTTTTCACTACAATTATTCTCATGGTATCAAAGCAGGTTTCTAAACCCTATTATTTTTTGGGCTGCCATTCTCCTCCTCTCCCACCACCGTTCCTTTCCTCATAATCTGACCTTTCATGGCTTCATCTTCCTCATCTGATAACACCCTCCCCATGAACACTCTACTTCACTTGATTACGATCAAAACTAACCTCGACCAACTACTTAGTATGGAAGAATCACGTAACACCGGTTTTTGCATACCAAAAGCTACTCTCACACCTTGATGGCTCTTCCAAAAAAACCCAAGCCCACGGTTGCTTCGACCGACAAAGCCGTCGAAAATCCGGATTTTCTCTCCCGGACTGAACGTGACCGACGTGCGGTCATCATTCTCAATTCCTCGCTTTCCGAAGAGACTGGTAAATGAGATTAACCAAAATAGTTATTTTCTCTCTAGATGGTGGCTCTCAAAGTGCTCAACCCTAAACCCTATACAATAAGATCTATTTATAGAGTACCCAACACACTAGCCCAACCATAGCCCAAATCCCACTGAGATCCATAAGGATCTCGGTTTACATACATAGCCCAATACGAAACCCAACAAACATATAACTAAGTACAAACCACCAAATATGGACCCAACAATCTCCCCCTTGGTTTGTAGCTTCGTTCTTGTTTATTTCACTTCAAACTAACCTAACCGAAATCCATAGGGATTTCGGTATTACACCAATGTAATTCTTCAACTCGTCTTCGTTTACATCACTTTAGTCTTGATCATGTCGTGGTCTTTTGATATGCGTCAGTCTAACCAATGTATGACCCAACAATCTCCCCCTTAGACTGATGCTTTCAAAACCTTTAGAATCTTTACTTGAACATGATCAGCAACTTCAGCATCTGTAACCAATACTCTATCATCTCCCCCTTTTGGACAGCATCATCCAATCTGAATCTCAGATACTTCATATGCTTCCGTTGCAAGAAATCAGTCTTGAAAGAACAATCAACTTTCATAGAAAGATCAACCAAATATTTTGAAAACAATTAAATAAAACAAAATAAGACAGACATATTTTTGAATTTTTATTTTTTATTTTTTTTATGATTTTTTTGAAAAGACTTGAAATGAGATCATAACAGCTAAACCAACTCTACCACAATAACCGATATCATATTTCATTAGTTGAAGACAAATTTTTAAATGATTCTTAACACATTTGTTTCGGCAAGAGTAGTTAAGAAGTAAAAATAAAATAAATGAAATGAAATAAGACCAAAAACAACAAATAAAACAAATTTAATCACCCGGTCTTCTTGTAATTTAGCTAAAATTTGGGATCAAATTTCAGTTTTTGATAAAACTGTCGCCTTTATGAAAAGATCCGAATATGGAATCATATTGTTTAAGGTGCTTTCACAATGATTCATGTTCAGCGTTATTATGACATAAAGAAACAGGTTGATAGCATGTATAACGAACTTAGCATGATTTTCATTGCATCAGTGATATGAATTAGGTTCAGTTCGGCATAAAGCTTATATGAACATCACTCATGGACCTGTGATGCCTCCTATCTCTTCTCAAAGCGTATTTGGCTTTCCCCAGATTACCCCAATTTGACTCCAACCCCCTAGTGCTTGATCAAAGATTTTTACAGATAAGCAAACAAGAATTTAAGCTTTAAGGTTGAACGTTGGACTTACAAGCCATCCGGACTTACAGTCATTTCATTCGAGACATGACAGGACTTACTTTTATGCCCCCATCTCTGTAGTTCTAGTTTGACCCTTTAAGCTTTTGAAACCGTATTTTTTTTAATAACACAATAATCAATTTTTGATTTTTTTATATATTGTTTTATTATTATTAATTCTTTAACTTAATAACACAATATTTTTGGTGATCAGACACTAACGGGCTCGTGTATGACTGGGTAATTGCTTTTCTCATTCGGAGAGATGTATATGGAGACATGCATATTTCTTCAAAATGACTCTCCACAGTAAGTTTAGCAAATTTAGTTTATATCACTTCAACATTTACGCATCATGGAAAGCTACCATACAAATCAATGACTGTTCTAGAGCCTTTTAAGCTTAATAACTTTACCTGTTAGGCACACAAAAATAATTTATTTATCACTTTCCAAAGGTTGGATCAATTTTCATTTGAAAATGTTTTGAAACTTCTAAAAAGCTGTTAACTAAATAATGATATCACTTCCCATAAAATTACAGAAGACACACATGTTAAGAACTCAGTCACCCCGGTCACTCTTCAGTTTTCAGGTAAATGGCTATCCCGTGTGATCACTAGTGGTTAACAGGACCAAAACACATATAAGAATACGTGTCCCTTCAACTTGGAATTATCGACATAATTTTAAGTGAAAGAATTCAAAACACAAAAAACGCATCACAATCGCCCCTGATGCTTTCAGTCTTTAGATAAATGGTTATCCTGTGAATCTACAAGTAGATTACCGGACCAAACATATACAAGTATGTGTTCTTTATACTTGAGCAACTGACATAATTTTAAGCGAGAGTGAATCTTGAAAATCATAATCAAAACTTTTAATTTTTTAATTTTTTTATTTATTAAACACACACACCCTTTTTTTAATATGTACAAATTTAACCTCAAAAAGACTCAATCGTCGAAACGTAGTATTTAATAATAACATATGATGAAGTGTAATAGTCAGCCAACTGATGTACTATAATTTCTCATGTACGTTCAAGTCATTTTCTCATTTTTAAATAAAACAAAATAAAAAACTATATTTGAAAAACTATACGTGAACATATTTTTGATTTTTTTTTTTAAAAAAAATTTTAAAATCTCTTTGATTGAACAATCTTTCATACCAAAGTGATACGGTTACATTTTATCTTCAAGACATCATTTTCCCATTTTTGAGAATCTCCCACTAGGAATAAGCTTGTTTGGAGATTCTGCATCCTTGCGAGTTGAATGTCTGGAACAAACCTTTTAATATGCAATGTATTCCCTAATTTGTTCCTACACACTTAGAGAGCAGATTAAAAACGTTCTATCACCCAAAATCCTGTCTAGGCAACAAATAATCCATTTTATGGTTTAAAGATTTAAAACAATGGATATTTGCTCTGTCATATGTCTGGAACAACCCATTTAATAAACAATGAATTTGTGGTTGTTCCTCCACGCATAGCGGGATCAGTTGAACATAGGAACCCAAGTCATAAATGTCTTGGGGTTCCCTTGAGCATCAACATATGTGACCTCTTGCCAACTCATATCTTTCCCATCTTTAACAGAATCATTTGTTAATACAGATTTTGTTTGCTTAGTTTTAAGTTTCCAAGTCTGTCTTGGTTTAGTGAAATTTGAAAGAACAGACTTTGGAGCGGAACAATTCAAATTCGAATTCTTAGAACTCTCAACACTCTTTGATTTCTGAAAATTTAATTTTCTTTTAACAGTTTCTAAATCATTTGAGTGCAAACTTGTCATATTGACTTTGAATCCTTTAGTATCTATGACCCGCTGTACAGATACACGTGGTTTTTTAAAATAAGCATTTTGTTTAACCACTGGATTCGGTTGAAACCTATTACCTTTCACCTGAGAAGCTTGTCTATTAGCAGGACGATAATGACACTCCTTAATGCCCGCCTTTCCCGTAGACGAAACACGCCTTCATCCTTCTTCTAATGTCAACGGAAGCACTTGCCTCATGTTGGAATTCCTTCTTAGGAAATGTTTTTCCATTCTTCTTGCCCCTTGGTGCAGCCTTCTGATTTTGCTTGTAATAGGGAACATATAGACGATGAACACAATTTCTGGCTATATGTCCTGGCGTTCCACAATGGTAACATGTTTGCCTCTTAATATAAGTAGCACCCAATGATTTATCAACACATGGAGGTCCGGAGGATCTATGAGGACGAGACTGTCTTTGTTGTGCTGGTTTCTTATGTGCTTTCCCTTTGTTGCCACAACTCTGTGTATTATTATTAGTACAATTTTGTGTTTTGGTGTCATCTGAGTTTGATGACACGTTAGAATAAGATTCATTTTCACTAGCATGAACCTCTTTACTATCAGAAGAAACATCATTTACTATATCTGCACATGAAGTAGAAGCATCAAAATTATTCACACATTTAAAAACAGGCTTGATTTCCTCTAGGGATCCTGATCTAACAATTTCAGATTGAACCTGTTTACCATACTTCATGTCTTTTACCTTTTCTTCCTGCTCTGTGGTAAGAGTAAGACTAGTATAGTTGTCATTGTATGGTGGGGGTACTTGACTATATCCTATACCCTCACCTTCGTTTTCTTTTTTCTTTCCACCATAATTGATTTTCAATCATTGAATTGACTACTTTAATGGAACCATCGAATTTTTGAAAGTCTAGTTCAGCCTTATCAAATTTACTAGTTAGATTCAAAATTTCTAACTTGGAGGCTTCCAGTTTAGCAGTTAATTCAACGATTTCCTGTGTGGTATCTAGGTGGTGACAACACTTTATATTGAAATTAGATTTAAACTTTGAGATGTCCTTTTTCTGTGCTTCTATTTTATCTAGAAAGCCTTTTTCATTTTTCTTAAGTTTGAAATTTTCAGATTTTGTTCTTTCCATGTCTCTAATTAAGTTATCATTATGGAGCTTATATAATTCTATCTTATCAGCACAATCTAGAGAACATGGTTGAAAACTTACCTCTGTAGACGAACTTTGAAATACTACTTGTGAGAGAGCAGACTGATTAAGAGTAATTCCAAACATTGAGATGGGTTGTGGAGAATCTATTGAGTAACTAAAGGAATTAATATGATTTTTCTCGCCAAAATTTTTCGAAAAAATATGATCTCCAAAATTCTCAAGAAAGATGTCTCACTCAAAATAAGTGTCTAGGAAAAATTTCGTTCAAGACAAATTTTTCCGATTTCCCCGCGAAAAATTCCCGAAAATCACCCGAAAAAAAATGTTTTCGCCAAAATTTTCAAAAATGAATTTTTTTTACCGAGAACCTTTGACCGAGATCTTTGTTTGATTTGGCCGAGAACAAATGAAGACCGAGAACACTTTGTTGACCGAGAACCCTGAGTTTGACCAAGTTTGACCGAGAACAGGTAAAAATGGCCAAAAACACTTATACTTGACCGAAAACCCTTAATGTTGGCCGAGAACACTAGTTTTCTGGCCAAAAACAATTTAACTTGGCCGAAAACGATATTAATAGCCAGAAACACTTGGTTTTGGCCGAAAACTTGGAAAACCAGCCGAGAACACCCACAACCACGTTTGACCAGTTGATTTGGTAACAACTAAATCCCTATTTTGGTGGAATTTAAAACTGTTTCCAAAGATAAAACAATCTTTGGTCAAAAATATCCTCTGATCTTCTTCTCCGATCAAAATCTCGCCGGAAAAACGTCTATTCCTCCAAAACACCAAAGTCGCCAATAGATCCAAATAAACAATAAATCTTGAATCGTTTGATATCAAACTCGAGACTTGAATGGTTCAAGAGCTCTGATACCAATTGTAAGTCCCGAATCTGGATCACTACAATATGATATCAACCTAAACACGATATTAGTGCGGAATCCTAACACCGTGGTGATTCAAGAACGAGAATACGAAGAACAATATAATGCAGTGAACACAATAATACTCCAAATGCACACGATTATATTAATAAATCGTCTGGTACATGAGATTAACCAAAATCGTTATTTTCACTCTAGATGCTGGCTCTCAAAGTGCTCAACCCTAAACCCTATACAATAAGATCTATTTATAGAGTACCCAACACACTAGCCCAACCATAGCCCAAATCCCACTGAGATCCATAAGGATCTCGGTTTACATACATAGCCCAATACGAAACCCGATAAACATATAACTAAGTACAAACCACCAAATATGGACTCAACAATCCCCCCTTGGTTTGTAGCTTCGTTCTTGTTTATTTCACTTCAAACTAACCTAACCGAAATCCATAGGGATTTCGGTATTACACCAATGTAATTCTTCAACTCGTCTTCGTTTACATCACTTTAGTCTTGATCATGTCGTGGCCTTTTGATATGCGTCAGTCTAACCAATTTATAACCCAACACTCTCAAACTCCCAGATGTCAATTGTGTCGTACCTTTGGTCACTACGCCTCTGAATGCCTAAACACTACACTTTTACGGCTCGGTCGTCTTCCACTGAGGATGATATTATTAAAGCTTTCCATGCCAAGTGCCATGTTACCCATGACACGCCCGACTGAAAAGTAGACTTGGGTGCCACGGCTCACATGACCTCCGATCCGGGTCATCTTCATCACACTCATCATCATAACCACGGTAATTTACATGTCACTTTTGTAAATGGTCACACCTTACTAGTCACTAGAACTGGAACATCCTTTATTAATAAGCATTTACCTTTACGTGATGTCTTATTTGTTCCTAATCGCACAACCAATTTACTTTCCATTAGTAAATTAACGTCCGACCTTCCATTTTATGTCTTACTTTCTTAACCTTTTTTTACTATTCAGCACCGCAACACGAAACAGGTCCTACTAGAGGACGTTGTGAGAGCGTGTTATAGGTGCTAAAGGAAGGACCTCAAGCCTTACTTTCATGTCATGGTGTTTTAAATAAAGTTTCTTTTGAGACTTGGCATAATCGCCTTGGACATGTTTCTTTTGAGATTGTTTCTTTGTTGCAAAAACTTGGTGTGTTGAATGTTACTTCTTTATTACCTAAACCAATTGTTTGTGAGTCTTGTCAACTTTCCAAGTCACATAAATTACCGTTTGAGTCTAATAATAAAAGGTCTCTACATCCGTTAGACTTAATCCATTGTGACCTATGGGTCCTGCCCCAATCACGTCTTTTGATGGTTACCGCTATTATGTGGTTTTTGTGGACAACCACTCTCGGTTCACTTGGTTGTATCCCTTGAAAACAAAAAAAAGGTTTTTATTCGGTCCTTAGTGCTTTTATTAAGCTAGCGGAAACACAGTGTTCCTGAAAAATTAAGGTGTTTCAATCCGACGATGGTTCGGAGTTCATTAATTACACCGTTCGGAAGATTTTTGAGGATAACGGTACATTTCATCGAATTTCGTGTCCATACACACCTGAGCAAAATGACAGAGCTGAGCGTAAACATCGACATATTGTCGAAACTGGACTTGCCATGCTCTTTAATGCTCATGTACCCGCCTCATATTGGACCGATGCTTTCTCCTCGGCGGTTCATATAATCAATCGACTACCCACACCCATTCTCGAAAATAAGACTCCCTTTGAGCTTATTTATTCACACTCACCAACATATGAAAACTTTTGTGTCTTTGTTGTCGTGTGTATCCGTATCTTCGAGACTATTCGCCGCATAAGCTTGCCCCGAGAAGTATTCTGTGCATCTTTATTGGCTATAGTACCCAACACAAAGGGTATCGATGTCCTGACCCGACCACATCACGTGTCTATGTCACTCGACATGTGCGTTTTAATGAACTTGATTTTCCTTTTCAAGGCATTAAATCCCACCCACATTCGACCTCACTTCACCTAACTAGTTTCCTTGATGATACACCAAATACTATGAAACACCATATACCAACTAATATTCCATCACACCCTACTATCACCGTCAACATCCAACCCATCCCCTGTGACTTATGCCAACCCACTCCCTCAGCCAGTCCAACCCATTACCAGGTTCACTACCATCATCCCAATCCCCATCGGATTCCTCTCACACAGGTCACTCTCTACAAGATCCTTCGGACCCCTTAGCCCAATCACCCAACCTTGATCCTCTTACACCTGAACCGGACCCACTACCCACGGCTTTCAACAACCACCCGATGGTCACCCGAGCCAAATCCAGTATTTTAAACCCAAACACTTAGCCTATTTTGCTTCATTATCTCAGCATAAACTCCATGTGGCTCTTTACGCTGAGTCCATTCCTAAAGGGGTCAAGACTGCCACTAAAAATCCTTCTTGGTTAGCGGCCATGAACGAAGAGCTCAATGCCCTACACCAATTGGTACGTGGACTCTTGTTCCTCGTCCTTCTAATGCAAATGTTGTTGGTTCCAATGGGTGTATCGTATCAAGTATAACTCCGATGGCTCTATTTAACTCTATAAAGAGCGTCTTGTGGCTCAAGGATACTCTCAGGTACCTTGTTTTGATTACTATTATACGTTTAGTCCAGTTGTCAAAGCCTCAACAGTTCGTATGGTGCTATCTATTGTTGTACTTAACAAATGGGGTCTTCACCAACTAGATGTCAAGAACGCCTTTTTAAATTGTCACTTAAACGAGATGGTGTTTATGGAACAACCTCCGGGTTTTACGAGCAAGGATCATCTGAACCATGTTTGCAAACTCTCTAAGGCACTTTATGGTTTAAAGCAAGCCCCTAGAGCATGGTTCAACGCTTGAGCTCATTTCTTCTTACTTTCGGTTTCATTTGCAACAGGGCGGACACCTCTTTGTACGTCTTTCACTGTGGGTCACGTCTTATGTACCTTCTTGTATATGTGGATGATCTTATCCTTATCGGTAATTGTGAAGATATGATTTGGGGTTTTGTTGATTACTTAAATAATGAGTTTGAAATTAAAGATCTTGGTAACCTGAGTTATTTTTTGGGCTTGGAAGTTGCTTACGCTGATGATGGTTTGGTTTGGCTCAATCAAAATATGCTACCGATATCTTGAAGAGGATCGAACTTATATACTCTAAACTGGCAGCTACACCCTTGGCTCCGCACGAGTCCTTCATAGCCGATGGTGATCCCTTTCCGGATACAACCTTATATCGGTCTTTAGTGGGTACCTTGCAGTACTTGACTATCACACGACCTGAATCAGGTTAGTCAGTTTCTTCATGCTCCAACCGTGACGCATTTTCAGATGCCGACTGGGCTCGTTGCATTCCTTTGGTCTTCACTTTACTCGCCCTAAGAAGAACTCGATTCTTCGTTACTCAGATGCCGATTGGGCTCATTGCATTGACACCAGACGTTCCACTTATGGTTACTCTATTGTTTTGGTGGAAATCTTGTCTCTTGGAGTGCAAAAAAGCAACCAACCGTTTCGCGATCTAGCTGTGAATCAGAATATCGTGCCATGGCAAATACTGCAGCCGAGATCGTGTGGATCACTCATCTGCTCCGTGAGCTCTATTCGTTGCCTCCAGACAACCAACTCTTCTTTGTGATAATAAAAGTGCATTGTTCATGACTCAGAACCTTGTTTCTCATAAACGGGCGAAGCATATTGATTTGGATTATCACTTTATTCGCAAGCTGGTTAGTTCTGGAAAACTTTACACCAAGTTTGTTCCGACCAATCTTCAGGTGGCAGATATTTTTATTAAAAGTCTTCTGTGCGCCTCTTTTGAGTCTTTTGGACACTGCTACATCTCGGTCCTCCACCATGCAGATTGAAGGAGGGTATTAGATGATATTAATTGAAATATATTGTATTTATTGTATAATTGATATGATGTATATCTTCAATAGAATAGGAGATTTAGTTGTCTCCTTATACTTGTATTTATTTCTTTTGTGCAATATGAAGTATCATCACTTTTCACCACAATTATTCTCAATTGGTAAGGTAAGTTTTACGTTTATTCACATTTTTAAAAACTATTGGTTAAAAGTGAAATGGATAATCATTTACAATTATCAAAAGTAGGGGTACGAACAAGTCGAGCCGCTAGCGAGCTACTTGAGATTGGTTAGTAAAAAAATCTTGACCGAGCCGATCTTAAACAAACTCGAGCTTAAAAGTAAAATTGGTTAATAAACGAGTCCACAAGGAAAAAGGAAAAAAAGGAAAAAAAAAGATCTTATCATATATAATTCAAATCTATAAAATATAGAATTATTTTATCTTTCTATATCATACGATAAGTCTATAGAATTTTTTTAACTTTCTATAACATACGATAACAAACCCTTTAATATAATATAATATAATATAATATAATATAATATAATATAATATAATATAAATAGAATCTAAATAAGTAGAATCTAGTTTATTTTTAATAAGCTTTTTAATTAATAAATGAAATTCAAAAACATGAGAAAAAAATAAAGAAAATGATATATCATTTAAACTCCTTCATATAGATAGGTAGAAAAACTATATTATATACTCACTTATACAGATACTTATGTCTATATAATAATATTTCTTAAATTATACTTCATCCGTCTCATTAAAAGTGTATATGTAGGTTCCCTGGATGGATCTTCACGGGATATCTCAATCTACACAGGTGCGGAATCCCTGCGTAGGTCGTTACGAGTGTAGAACACGAATCAAACAAACACACGATATGTATAAACGAACACGTTATATTATAACCGAACACGTGATATAATCACTGAATACACGTCTCTCGACTCACACACGTCTGTATACGATAACTTGAACAACTCGATAAACAACTCGATCAAAACTAAACAAACCGTAACCTAGGAATATAAATACACGACAACTTCGCCTGGCATGTTCAGGCGAAGTTGTCCATAACTTCGCTTGACTAACAAGTTCGCCTAAACAGCGAACTTGTCAGTAACTTCGCTTAAACATATAAAACATAATTAATCATTACAGACTCAATTACAGACACTAGACTATGAACTACTGACATTTATGCACCAACAGACTCCCCTTTGGCAGTAGCTTCATGTCTTGATCTTTAAGCTCGTGTCTTGTAATCTTCAATCTCTTGGTCTTCATGCATGTACTCCTTCTCTCACGCATACCGTGACTACTCGCTGATATTTCCTCGCTTCGTCTTTCCAAGCAGGAATATAAAATACCTTCTTTTCATTTAACACCTGCAGATCAGCTTTCGATAAATTAACAAGATGCATCGAGTCATACACTCTTAGCACTTCTTGTTCATCTTCGTCTTCCATCACGGCTTCAGCAGTCTGGCAATCAACATACCAGCATTTAAGATTCTTCAACACATCTTGAGGCATAGTCTTCATTGGAACCTCCTTAATGCATCGGATCGGTTTGTACTTCATTACCATCCATGGCTTGCCATCTGCTCTCATTCCTCTTTCCTTATCTTCCACTAGCTTTTCCTTCTGTGGCTTTAATAACTCAAACTTCTTTTCTTTAATACTTTCTTTCCACACGATCTTCCCAATAACTCTCGCCATGTTGTCGTCGCTTCTATTAATCAACCCCAAACTAGCTAAATCCTTCACCTCACATTCAGGCAATGTATTGAGAGATCTCAACGTCCTTTTAAAATACTGAATACCATCAAAACGTTTCACCACAAACAACTTTAACTGTTCATCATATAACCAACAGATAATGCCTTTCTTTGACTCAGCGTACCCTTTAATATTATAACTTTTCTTGAACATTGTAGGTACCACTGGCTTCTTCGTTTTGATAAACCAATGAGCATAGCCTTCCTTCCATCTAGGCTGCTCCTCCCATTCTGTATCATCACCTACCGTATCTTGACATACATCTGACTTTTCAACTTCAGGGATCTCGTGTTCAACATTCTCATCAACTATCTCACCCTCTTCAACATCATCTTCAATCACTATTTCAGCACCAATCTTTTCAATCTCTTCGACTGGTAGAACATCATCTTCACACATAAACTCATCATCTAACATATCATCATCTAATTCCTTCAAGGCATCGATCACATCATCTCCCATCTCCTCGTCATCTACCAACACCACCTCATCACCACCAGAACTGTCAGCTGCACCTGCAGACTCCCCCTGAGCTGTGGAAGTCCCAAGAGCTTGAGTAGTTCTTGGCAACTCACCACCTGCACCTTTCGATGCATTGGGATCATCGTCTCTGTCATTCTTCTTCTTTGTCCTGAGCTCGTCGCCTTTACAGCTCGTCTCCCCCTGAGATGCCAAGAACTCCTTCATAGCATCTATAATTTTTCCATGTTCAACGAGGAGGGACGACTGTAGTTGATTTTCTGCTACTAGGCGCTGAATAGCCTGGGTCTGGATAAGATTTATCCTTGATTGCTCAGCCACGACCCGTTCAAGTGCCGCTATTCTTTCCGAGTCTGATAGGGTTGCATCGAAAACGAACCTCATATGTGATAAATCTTGAGTGAACTGAGATGGGATTTCAAATGTAACCGGGACATCAGAAGTAGTTGTGCACGTAACTGCAGGTGGTATCCTGACCGATAACCCTGCAGTGTGAACCACTGTGGACTCAATAACCTGTGCAACAACCTCCGACGGAGTAAGCGTTGGAGGCGGCAACGATACAATATCTGGAGTCGTCAGCTGGAGTGTGATGGAAGGGAGGCCAACAGATGATGTTGTAGCCACCACGGGTACATACGTGGCGCTTGAACTTGTAAACGGAAGTGAAGAAGGAATAAGAGTCATACCGGACAAGGCTGGTGGAGCAAAACGTACTATCCTTGAAGTCTCTCCAGCTCCTGAACCCATACCTGCCCGTTCTCTTCTAGATCTGCGAATCAACTGCTGAACTTCTTCTTCATAGTCTGCCTCAATATCATCATCAGCAGTTCTCTTTCTTTTCCCAACCGTTCTTTCTTGTGTCACCAACATCCTTCTTGCCTCATCCATTACATCATCAATATGAACAAGTTCGCCTGTTTAACAACTTCGCCTCTATTTACAAAATCAAACCTTATACTTTGAACATTTTGCAAAAAACTTCCTTTAAAGAGTTAAAAGATGCAATCAAGACCAAGTAACCAGTTATAAAATCATAAAACTACCTAATTACAAAAAAAAAAACTGTTAAAAATTAAAGTACAAGGGATCAAATTTCAGTCTCGACAGGGACTACTACATTTTAGAAAAGATCCGAACAGGAATCATACTAATTACGTGACTGTCACATAGATCCGTGTTTAGCTGTATTATGACATAAAGAAACAGGTTGTGAGCAGGTAAATAACTTAAAATGGTTTTCATCGTTTCTGTGATACGAGTTAAGTTCAATGAAGCTCAAAAATTAAGTGGGCAACAACTCAGAGATTTTGATGCCTCCTATCTATTCTCAAAGCGTATTTGGCTTTCCCCAAGTCACCCCGAATTGACCTCGACCCATAGTGTCTGATTAAGTTTGTAAATACTCTTCATCTGCTTCCCGTTCTCTTTCTTACTCCATGATTGAGAAGTCTTGACATTGTTAGCTCTAGAATGTTTCAATAATTCATAAGGTTTTTTTTTTTTTTTTTTTTTGAATAAACATTTACATAGACTTCAGAGTAGTAAACAACTGCAAGTCCCGAATCTGGATCACTGCAGTTTCTTCACACACTATCTTTACGGAAATCAGAACACTTACGGGCTCGCGTATGACTGGGTAATCGCTTTTCTGCCTATCATTCGGAAAGATATATATGATGACATGCAAAACTCTTAAGGAGTTTCCACGTAAAATCGAGTAGATTTAGTTTGTATCACATCTACTTTTACGCACCATAAAAAGCTACCATGACATACAATGACTGTTCTAAAGCCTTTTAAGCCTAATAACTTCACTAGTTAAGCACACAGAATCAGTATATCTATCATTTTCCAAGGTTGGATCAATTTTAAGTTAAACATAGCAAACGAACTTCTTACGAAGTAGTAGACTTGAAAAATAATTTCATTTCCCATAAAAAAATTTTAACATCATTCGCCCCGACCAAAACAAAGTCTTCAGGTAAACGACTATCCCGAAGATCCAAAGGATCAGCTGGACCGACCACATACTAGTATGTGTCCTTCTAACTAAGTATGATTGACTAATTTTCAGCGAAAGAATGACAACACATCATAAAACGCCCCGGTCACTTTCAGTCATCTGGTTAATGGCTATCCTCATATTCTACAAGTAGAAATGTGGACCAAACATATCCGAAGACAAGTCCTTCAAACTGAGGCAACCGACATAGTTCTAAGCGATAGTGACGTTTTTTTTTTTTAATATGCACAAAAAGCATGGTTACTCGGGATTGATCATCCCATTCAACTCAACAAGGTTTTGAAATCTTGATTTGTCAAACGCTTTAGTATATAAATCAGCGAAATTATCAAGCGTATCCACCTTTTCAAGCACAATCAGTTTCTTCTCAGCACAATCCCGTATAAAATGATGACGTATGTTAATATGTTTAGTTTTACTGTGCTTCACGGGATTGTTAGTTACTGAGATAGCAGCTGTGTTATCAACGCAAATAGGAGTAAGTGAGAAATTCAGACCATAGTCGCATAACTGTTTTTGAATCCACAGAACCTGGGAGCAGCAGTTGGATGCTGCCATGTATTCTGCCTCACATGTTGAAATTGCGACTGAAGTCTGCTTCTTGCATTGCCACCACACCAATCTGCCACCTAGAAACTGACATCCTCCAGTTGTTGACTTCCGACTCTGATTGCACCCTCCATAATCAGAATCTGTGTAAGCGACTAGCTCCAAGTCTCCTCCTCTCTGGTACCACAATCCCAGCTTCGGCTTGCCTTTGAGATACCGCAGTATCCTCTTCGCACCCTTCAAATGAGATTCTTTTGGGTTTGCCTGAAAGCGTGCACAAAGACAAACAACAAACATTATATCAGGCCTAGAAGCAGTTAAGTACATTAAAGAACCTATAATAGCCCGATATTGGGTTGGTTCCACGTCTGCATCATTTTCTGAATCAGCTCCTAATTTGTGATTGACGCAGACTGGAGTATCGAATGGAGTGCTGTCCTCCATCTTGAAACGTTTGAGCACATCATGGACATACTTGGTCTGATGAATGAACATCCCATCCTTCTTCTGATCAACCTGCAATCCTAAAAAGAAAGTTAGTTCACCCATAGCACTCATTTCAAACCTTTTCTTCATGACGGCCTCAAACTCCTGACACATGGAGACTTTTGATGCAGCAAAGATAATGTCATCCACGTAGACTTGTACCAGCAGGAAGTCGCTTCCTTCTCTCTTGACGAACAACGTGCTATCTATCTTCCCTCTTTCAAACCCATTTTCAAGCAAGTAATCTGATAAAGTTGAGTACCAGGCACGAGGTGCCTGATGTAGTCCATACAACGCCTTGCTTAACTTGTACACGTGGTCTGGAAAGTCTGGGTCAGGAAAACCTGGAGGTTGCTCAACATACACTACCTCATCGACTTTCCCATTCAGAAACACACTCTTTACGTCTAACTGAAATACCTTCATCTTCTTATAAGCAGCAAATGCCAAAAACAATCTAATGGCTTCCAATCTTGCCACAGGAGCGAACACTTCATTATAATCAATCCCCTCTTGTTGATTAAAGCCTTTAACGACTAGCCTCGCCTTGTTTCTGATAATAATCCCTTTCTCATCTCTCTTGCACTTAAAAACCCATTTTGTGCCTATCGCATGCACATTCTTTGGTTTTTCAACCAAAGTCCACACTTCCATTTTCTTGAATTGAGCCAGCTCTTCTTGCATGGCTTCGACCCACGAGCTGTCCTTTAGAGCCATTTGATAATTCTTTGGTTCAATCTGGCTGATAAAGCAGGTGTACAAGCATTCGTTTATTATGCCTGTCTCCTTAATGCTTGTGTAAACACAGGTGTGCTCATTCAAGCTACGTCTTGTTTGTACACCGGAGGACACATCACCAATCACATTCTCCAAAGGGTGATCTTTATGAATTCTCGTGGTCGGAACCGAACCGACATGCAAATTGTCTTCCAAGTAAGAAGAGAGCTCGTCAATGGTTGTTTCTTGCTGAGAGTGAAACGGATTGAAAAATTCTTTTTCAGGAGAGGCAGCAGGGGTATCGATAGCATTTGATGAGGAAGGTTGACATTTTTCAAACAGCTGTCTTTGCACTAAATTTTCTTCCTCATCAAGGATCATCTTCGTAGCAACTCTTTCTTCTTCTTCTGCACTATCCAAATACGGTATGTTAAAAGACTTAAAAAGTCTATCATAGTCGAAAAACTCAGCAGGTCCGTTGCTTGGTTTTGGCGGTTTGTAACTTGTGATATCGGTGTTACACACCACCTCAACCTTGCTGGTCGATGTATTAAAGACACGTCTGTTGGGAGTCCCAACGACATAACCGACTAAGATTCCTTCATCGGCTACTTCACCAAATTTAGAATTTGTCTTTAAAATGGAACAAGGGGACCCGAATGGTTCAAGACCACTCAAGTTGGGCTTCCTCCCATGCATAAGCTCATAACACGTTTTATTAAGTCTTTTAACAGTTAAGACTCTATTAAGGATATAGCAGGCTGTAGCAACAGCTTCAGCCTAAAACACCACAGGAAGCTTCGAATCAGCCAGCATTGTTCTGGCTCCTTCAATTAACGTTCTATTCTTCCTTTCAGCCACTCCATTCTGTTGCGGAGTATACGGAGCGCTGTACTGGTGTTCAATCCCTTTCTGAAGGCAGAAGATCTCCATCTCAAAATTCTTGAACTCCGTTCCATTGTCACTCCTGATGAACTTAACCCTTTTATCCATAACGTTCTCAACTTTGGTAATCAAATTCTTCACCATCTGATCCGTTTCATCTTTTGTTTTCAGGAAATATACCCACGAATATCGTGAGTAATCATCAGTGATCACCAAGCAATAAGAAGTACCTCCTAGACTTTTTGCATTCACGGGACCGAAGAGATCCATATGAAGCAGTTCTAGAGTACTGACAATAGAATTGACCTTCTTGGTGTGATGGGATTTCTTGTGCTGCTTTCCCTTCTTGCACGCTAGACATTTGTCTTCAAAGTTGAAACTTTTCAAGGGAACGCCCAGCACAAGTCCATTCTTGACAATGTGGTTCATCTTCCGAAGATGAATGTGCCCCATTCTCCTATGCCACAATTCGGACTCCGATTCGCTCGCTTTTGTCATAAGGCATGATTCTTCCGTGGCCATTTCAGTTGACTTCATATCCATAATATACGTATTCCTCTCACGTGAAGCCTTCATCACAATCCACTCCTCTGGTATCTGAAAACCAGGATGTAACACAATCGCCTCATTCTTTGTAAAATGTACGGTGTACTCCTTATCACAAATCTGCGACACACTCAGCAGATTGTGCTTCAATTCTTCGACAAAGTTTACTTTCTCTAGAGTCATCTTTCCATTAGACACCATTCCCATTCCTGTAATCTTGCCTCCACTTTCTCCAGCAAAGCTCACTCTCCCTCCTTGAACAGGTTTCAAATCGTGTAACAAGTTTTTGTTACCCGTCATGTGCCGGGAACAGCCGCTATCCACAACCCATAGGTTGTTTGCAGCCCTGTTCAACTGTTCCTGCATGATAAAAGCAGAAGATTAGAATCTAGGGACCCAAGACCAATTGGTCTTGGATCTATACATCCCGAGCTTTGGCTTTCCAAAGTTAGTATCTGGATAATTCCTGTAAGTCCTATTAGGATACCTCCTTGTAGATTGATTGTGAGGCCTTCCAAACCTTTGTGAATTAAAAGAATTATAGCTTGTGGTTTGGTTATTAGCAGTGTAAAACTGAGATTTGTTTCTATGAAAACCTGAATTAGTCACATTTCTGAATTTTGAAGGTTTTCATTTTTACCAGTATTTGGATTACTATTAGGCTTATTCTCAGTTTTAGTAGGCCTCACACCTCTGAATCTCTGCTTCAGAGGGCAATCTGCAACTAGGTGCCCTAATAGATTACACCTAAAACAACACCTATGTTCAACCTTTTTATCAACAGGTGTTTTAGATGCCGAGGCTTTATTACCGCCTGTTTGTCTCACATAAGGTGGGACATACGGGTTTAGCGGAGAACTCTTTTTAGTTGTTTTATCTTTCTCTCCACCATTTGGCAATACCGCCTCCTCTTTTGCCTTACCAGGCTCGGATGACTTATCCGAACTTGATGAGACTGGACTCGGATCAGAAATTTTAACATTTGAAACAGGCGGACTTGTTTCGCCTCTACTAACATCTGGTTCTTTACTAGTTACCTTAATTGGAACTGTCTGAACAACCTCAAAGTCAACAGATTTCTGATTACTAGGATTAAAAGTGTAGTTGTGATTATACGGTGGTGGAACCTCATGATAACCGATTCCTCCCCTCTTAACAGAAGAACCTTGATCACTAACATGGTGATCAAGAATAGCAGAGGAATTTCTGAACTGCTCAAGTTTTCTATTCAGTTCCACCACTTTCACCTGGTGATCAGCAAATTGTTTTTCTCTTTCAGCTATTAGCTTGGTTTTTTCTTCCAAAACTTCATAGCTTAGATCAATCACTTGTATTTTTTCAGCAAGTTTTGCTTTTAGACTTTTAATATCTTTTTCACAAGCTTTTATTTTAACTTTATAGCTATTTTCTCTTGCTTTTGTAAAATGATGATCTTCTTTTAGAGTTTTAAACTCAGCATCCAAACTAACATACTGATCAGTTATAGTTGCTAATTGCTCAGACAAGTTTTCATATTTAGAACAAGTAGGTTTAGAACATACCTCGAAGAGCTGGTCTTTAACATTTGCCATTAACGCTTGATCTACCCCAGTAGCTTTCTCACTTCCTTCAGTTTCAACCTTCGCCAAATTGGCTTGTTCGAAAGTTTCTTCAGAATGCAGGTTCCAGTTGTATTCACCATCTTTTTTGGAAATCATGGCACTGTAATCTTTAGAACCCCCACTTTGCTGTGTAGACCTGCCCTGACTTCGTTCTACACGCTCATTCCTGCATTCCTTTGCAAAGTGACCGTTTTGCTGACAATTGTAGCATCTTACCTTCGTCTTGTCAAACCCTGGCCTTCCACCGACAAACTTTCTTCCGGTGTTTCTCATAAACCTTTTCACTCTTCTCACGATCATAGCCATCTGCCATTGCAGATCCATTTCTTCCAGATCATCAGCATCAATCTGGTCATAGTCTTCATCCAACATAGCTGGATCAACAATCTTCCCCTGAATGTAGTTCTCATAGGAAGCAATAAAAGAAGCATAGAGAGCAAACTGCTCTTCAGCAGATTTGACACTCATAGGCATCTTAGAGTAGTTGTTGCTAGGAATACTTGGAGAGCAACTACTCTTGCTTGCTTGCGGTTTAGAACCACTAGATCCACCTGCTACAAAGCAAACATCACCATTCGTGTTGACTGACACATGCCCCTCATGTGATGAGTTGGCGCCCGACTCTCCCTTCGAGTAGTAGGCAGCTGATTCAGTCTTCGAACCTGAACTAGAGTTGACTTTAGCACCATACATACATGGATCTTGAACCTGATCCGTAGGTGTCTCCTTTCTAACCATGTTAAGCTCAAAGGTTCGGAGCTTGTTAACTGCCGTTTCCAGATCATATTGGGGAAAGTCTTTGTCTTCCCTCATCAGTACCGTGTACATCTCCCATTTTGGTGGGAGAGCATCAAGAAGCTTCTCAACTATCTCTTCTTCTCGGTAAGAAATTGAATAGTTGCTCAGTTCAGTCATCAGATGATAATATCGGGTGATGATATCATCTAGAGATTCATTCTTTAAATACTTGAAGACTGAGAACTGGGTTTTGAGCAATTTGATCTTCGAAGCACGGATTCCCACATTTCCTTCAAATCGGTTCTCAAGAGCTTCCCAAAGCTCTCTTGCTGTTTTGTACTTTCTAAAAGTATGAAGGATCTCTTGTGGAAGATCCATAGTGATAGCAGCATGAGCCTTGCTCTCGGCCTCATACATCTTTTTCTCTTCATCTTCCATTTTGCTGTACTTCTTGATCTGATCACGAACTTCGAACTTCATAGTTGGTGGAATATAACCATCCTGGATGCATACCCACATTTTCGCATCCTGGTACTTGACATATTGTTCGAATCGATCCTTCCATGCAACGAAATCGGTTCCCTTCAGCAACCTTGGTGCTTTTGTAGCTGAGCCTGCTTCTACTTCCATCTTTACTAACTCAGAGATGTTAATTGACGACATCTTTCTCGAAAACTAAGAAACCCGAAAAATAATTTTTTTTTTTGACTAATTTCTTTTTCTTCAATTTGTTCCTTTTTTTGTCACTCGTTTCAGCACTGTTTTTACCCTCATTAACATCGTTTCGAGTAGTGGAGACAACGATTTCAGGTGTTTCTACTTCAGGTGGCTCCGTGGTTCTTTTCTTTTTTCTAGAAATCTTTTTCATTTTCTTGTCCGAATTTGCACCATCCGGATTATCACTTTGTTGATTAGAATGATCTTCATCTTCATTAGATTGTGAAGCATATTCACGAACACCGCCTTTACTATTTTCTTTATAACTTTTCTTTTTCTTCGACTTGTTTCTTTTTCTGTCACTCGCTTCAGCACTGTTTTTGCCCTCGTTGACATCATCTGGCCTAGCAGAAACAAAATTTTCAACTGTTTCAGCTTCAGGTAGCTCTGTACCTTTTCCTTTCTTGTTTCTTGCAATTTTTTTTCATTTTCTTGTCAGAATTTGCACCAGCTACACTATCTGCAGTGGTCTTCGGTGCTTTCTTCTTCCTCTTGCCGGAACCACCAATTCCTTCACCCATTTGCGTAGACGAGAAGAAGAAGAAGCAAAACCCTAGGGTTTACTGGATTCCCAAAAGATCAAGACATGAAGATTACAAGACACGAGCTTAAAGATCAAGACATGAAGCTACTGCCAAGGGGGAGTCTGTTGGTGCATAAATGTCAGTAGTTCATAGTCTAGTGTCTGTAATTGAGTCTGTAATGATTAATTATGTTTTATATGTTTAAGCGAAGTTACTGACAAGTTCGCTGTTTAGGCGAACTTGTTAGTCAAGCGAAGTTATGGACAACTTCGCCTAAACATGCCAGGCGAAGTTGTCGTGTATTTATATTCCTAGGTTACGGTTTGTTTAGTTTTGATCGAGTTGTTTATCGAGTTGTTCAAGTTATCGTATACAGACGTGTGTGAGTCGAGAGACGTGTATTCAGTGATTATATCACGTGTTCGGTTATAATATAACGTGTTCGTTTATACGTATCGTGTGTTTGTTTGATTCGTGTTCTACACTCGTAACGACCTACGCAGGGATTCCGCACCTGTGTAGATTGAGATATCCCGTGAAGATCCATCCAGGGAACCTACAATTTTTTTTTTGACTAAGTATTGTAGGCGAAGTTACGGATAACTTTGCTTAAGTCTTAACTTCACTGAAGAACTTCGCTGATTCTTAAAGGCGACGAGCTGTAAAGGCGACGAGCTCAGGACAAAGAAGAAGAATGACAGAGACGATGATCCCAATGCATCGAAAGGTGCAGGTGGTGAGTTGCCAAGAACTACTCAAGCTCTTGGGACTTCCACAGCTCAGGGGGAGTCTGCAGGTGCAACTGGCAGTTCTGGTGGTGATGAGGTGGTGTTGGTAGATGACGAGGAGATGGGAGATGATGTGATCGATGCCTTGAAGGAATTAGATGATGATATGTTAGATGATGAGTTTATGTGTGAAGATGATGTTCTACCAGTCGAAGAGATTGAAAAGATTGGTGCTGAAATAGTGATTGAAGATGATGTTGAAGAGGGTGAGATAGTTGATGAGAATGTTGAACACGAGATCCCTGAAGTTGAAAAGTCAGATGTATGTCAAGATACAGTAGGTGATGATACAGAATGGGAGGAGCAGCCTAGATGGAAGGAAGGCTATGCTCATTGGTTTATCAAAACGAAGAAGCCAGTGGTACCTACAATGTTCAAGAAAAGTTATAATATTAAAGGGTACGCTGAGTCAAAGAAAGGCATTATCTGTTGGTTATATGATGAACAGTTAAAGTTGTTTGTGGTGAAACGTTTTGATGGTATTCAGTATTTTAAAAGGACGTTGAGATCTCTCAATACATTGCCTGAATGTGAGGTGAAGGATTTGGCTAGATTGGGGTTGATTAATAGAAGCGACGACAACATGGCGAGAGTTATTGGGAAGATCATGTGGAAAGAAAGTATTAAAGAAAATAAGTTTGAGTTATTAAAGCCACAGAAGGGAAAGCTAGTGGAAGATAAGGAAAGAGGAATGAGAGCAGACGGCAAGCCATGGATGGTAATGAAGTACAAACCGATCCGATGCATTAAGGAGGTTCCAATGAAGACTATGCCTCAAGATGTGTTGAAGAATCTTAAATGGTGGTATGTTGATTGCCAGACTGCTGAAGCCGTGATGGAAGACGAAGATGAACAAGAAGTGCTAAGAGTGTATGACTCGATGCATCTTGTTAATTTATCGAAAGCTGATCTGCAGGTGTTAAATGAAAAGAAGATATTTTATATTCCTGCTTGGAAAGACGAAGCGAGGAAATATCAGCGAGTAGTCACGGTATGCGTGAGAGAAGGAGTACATGCATGAAGACCAAGAGATTGAAGATTACAAGACACGAGCTTAAAGATCAAGACATGAAGCTACTGCCAAGGGGGAGTCTGTTGGGGCATAAATGTCAGTAGTTCATAGTCTAGTGTCTGTAATTGAGTCTGTAATGATTAATTATGTTTTATATGTTTAAGCGAAGTTACTGACAAGTTCGCTGTTTAGGCGAACTTGTTAGTCAAGCGAAGTTATGGACAACTTCGCCTGAACATGCCAGGCGAAGTTGTCGTGTATTTATATTCCTAGGTTACGGTTTGTTTAGTTTTGATCGAGTTGTTTATCGAGTTGTTCAAGTTATCGTATACAGACGTGTGTTAGTCGAGAGACGTGTATTCAGTGATTATATCACGTGTTCGGTTATAATATAACGTGTTCGTTTATACGTATCGTGTGTTTGTTTGATTCGTGTTCTACACTCGTAACGACCTACGCAGGGATTCCGCACCTGTGTAGATTGAGATATCCCGTGAAGATCCATCCAGGGAACCTACAATTTTTTTTTTTGACTAAGTACTGTAGGCGAAGTTACGGATAACTTCGCTTAAGTCTTAACTTCACTGAAGAACTTCGCTGATTCTTAACTTCGCTTGAGGTAAGCGAACTTAGGAGGTAGGCGGAGTTGTAGAGAACTTCGCTTGAGTTAGGCGAATTTGAGAAGGTAGGCGAAGTTGTGGATAACTTCGCTTAACCTTATATCTTCGCCGAAACCCTACGAACAGTGACGGCAACTTCGCCTGATGAACACCAAGTTTTTGCAGATCTGGAATCTGGATTTTTCGAGGTTTTTGATGGTGTAAAGGGTTGTATACGATGGTAGGAGGTAAGAATGACACAAAAACACAGAGAACACGTCCCGCGAATAGTCGAAACGGGACGATTTCTACACCCGCGTGAATATCCCGAACCACACAATCGAGCAAACGCTCTGATACCAATTGTAGGTTCCCTGGATGGATCTTCACGGGATATCTCAATTTACACAGGTGCGGAATCCCTGCGTAGGTCGTTACGAGTGTAGAACACGAATCAAACAAACACACGATACGTATAAACGAACACGTTATATTATAACCGAACACGTGATATAATCACTGAATACACGTCTCTCGACTCACACACGTCTGTATACGATAACTTGAACAACTCGATAAACAACTCGATCAAAACTAAACAAACCGTAACCTAGGAATATAAATACACGACAACTTCGCCTGGCATGTTCAGGCGAAGTTGTCCATAACTTCGCTTGACTAACAAGTTTGCCTAAACAGAGTAACTTCGCTTAAACATATAAAACATAATTAATCATTACAGACTCAATTACAGACACTAGACTATGAACTACTGTCATTTATGCACCAACAGTATATATTTCTTTCCTTTTTTTGTTTGTCTCATTATAAATATTCACTTTCAAAACTAATTAGCTAATTTTCAAGTTCACCCTTAAATACACACAACTAACATTAATAAACAATATTGATGGACCCAATTTTCAAGGGCATTATTGTCATTTGGTAAATCAAAAAAGTAATCATTCAATCTATCTTGAACTTTGTGTTTTCTAAACCATGACACTGTTAATGGGACGGAGAGAGTAATAAGTAAGATATCCTTATATAGTATAAGATATCTGTATATTATTAAATTATATTATAAATTATAAATATGAAATCTAAATAATAATAACAAGTAAAAATAGTCAATGAAGATACCCATTCTATGACAAGTCTTAACTTTCCCTCTATTTTGGTTCGTTTAGTAGGCCTAGTATTTACGACTATTGCAATGACTTCTCTACTTCTTCATGTTAAATAAAAAAAACAATATTGTTTAGAGCTGCTGGCACAAAATATCATTTGATTTTTTTTTACGTTTGTATCATGACACATATATCCATTTCGCAAAATATGGTATAAGCGGCTTGTGTCAAAAAAATTCTTATGTTTCTAGAAAATGCTATATTCTAGCTATTTCCAAATTGACCAGAATCGGCGGATGGTTGAGTTGTGCCGGAATATCTTTATGTATATGGCTATCTTTAGTGAGTCGTACAAAAGGTATGTTATTAATTTAGATATAATCAATTAAACGAATTACTCCTAAAGGTTCACATCAAACTAGTTCAAACTAGTGCCAGTTGATGTAAGTTACTTCGATAACAAACAGACTAAAGCCATTCATTTTCTCTATTCTTCCGATTCCGAAAAAGCAACGGGATCAAGTATGGGTTATCGATCCGAACTTACATGGATAGAACCTACATATGGGGCTCGAAAAAATAAGTAATTTATGTTGGGCTATTATCCTTTTTTAGGTTCCTAAGGATTCTTATCGGTTGGAACCTAGAGTTATCTTGGTAGCAGTTTGATATCTTTCTTTCTGTCTCATCAAATTGTTTTTTTAATTATTTCACAAGGAATTGTGATGCACTTCTATGAGATCGCATGTCTTTTTATTAATTCCTATTTGTGGTGCACAATTTTGTAGAATGTAGTTAGTGGTTATGATCAATTTGATATAAAAGACGAAATAGTGTGCATCTTTCGTTGGGGATTTCCTGGAAAAAAATCGGCGAGTCTTCCGCCGATTTCTTATAAAAGATATTCAATGCGTCAAAATAGAAGTTAAAAAAGGTATATATGCTAGGCGTGTCCTTGTATGGATATAAGAGGCTAAGGAGTCATTCCATTGACTCGTACTGATAATTTGAACGGGAGGGAAAAGATGCAAGAATCCTTTTTTTTCTATAACACAACTTAATTGATTTTTCTTCAGAACATTCATTCGAGTTAAGACAGACTATATGGAACAAGTAAAAAGAAAAATCTTGGGGTATCTTTTATGTATCACAATATACATAACTTAATTATAAAGAAATCAAAATATCTTATAATCAGTCATTTTGAAATAAGAATTTGCACTTGGGTGGAACTTGGATAGATGAATTCAAGTGAGATCTTACGAGCATATCCTAATTATTATTGGAATTTGTCCTATATTTTCCCTAAAATAAGTATTTATTGACTAAAACCCTCAAACCCCAATAGCGTACCCTAAGAGTCACCATCCCCAGGAAAACATGTAAGTTCTCATTTCCCTATTCAAATGGCCCTTCATACGAGTGGCATTGTATTCTAAGAGCAAAGTATTCGAATTAAGATTGTATGCGAATAGGATTTGTGCTAGGATATAACATATATTTGAAGGGACATGCATTCGAATATGACATTTATTCGAATGGACATGTATTTGAATACAACATATATTCGAATAGACATGTATTCGAATACAACGTGTATTCGAACAGGCTTGCTTATATTTGGACAGACTTGTATTCAATTAGATCTCATTTCTTGAGCACTCTTGTATTCGAAAATCTTGTATATTCGAATATTCCTTGTATTCGAATAGGGCATACTTGCATAATCTTTATGTCTTTCTTTCTTTCATGTATTCGAATGGGAGTTTGTAAGCAAATACACTTGTATTAGGAAGTAACTTGTATTCGTATGTAACATGTATTCGAATGGGATTTTGTAAGGCATTGTATTCTAATGGAACACTTTAGTGGTCTTGTATTCGAATAAAATACGCGTGTTCGAATAGAACACTTGTGTTCTTTCTTTTCTGTCCCTCTTCCTTTATTTATTCTTTTCTTTCTTTCATTCGAATGCTCCCCATTCGAATACACCCCTCAATCGAATACACCCCTTTATTTGAGTACAACCAGTGTTGGGCCGTTATGATTCAAATATCACTATTATTACATGTTTAACATCAATTCTCATATTCTAGTGTTATTCTACCTTTTAAACGTTTACATTTCCATTTTTTACTAAAACCTAGTCCGTTTATCCATAAAGCCTGAGCCTTTATTGGTTCCACACCCGTTTTAGGCTAGATCTAGGGTTTTCAGATGAACCATATATACTCACGAATTCGTTAAGTCCATTTTTAACATCAAGTTTGTATTTTTATGGTATATCTACACCCGATTTGCCTTAGTGCTAAGCTTTAGGGCAAACCTTTCTTAAAAACATAACCTTTATACGTAAACGTACCTTTTTGGCGCTTGTTAGGTTACAGTTAGCTTGATACGCAACTTTAGGCTCGTATATGGCTTGTATGGTCAAGATCTATCAAAATCCAAGCTCGGTTCTTGGTCTTGGATCTTGGCCAATATACTAGTGAGTGTTTTGTATGTCTTTTTGAGTGTGTAGGAGGCTAGGAGATAAGAATGAGGGTTTTAGGGTTTTATGGGGGGTTTAAGGAGTATTTATACTCTCTTAAACCCATGGACCTAAGGCCCATAACAATCCCTCATTCCATCTTTCACTAACCAAGTCCATACTCTTTATTTTATTTAACTTAATTAAATATTGACACACTTTTAAACAAACACGATTCTTTTATTTATTTTTATCAAAAGTAGGATGTTACAAGTCTTCATTCCTTAAAAAGGTTTCGTCCCCGAAACCTAACTATTACTTAAACAAATCTGGATAGAACTTACACATCTCTTCTTCAACTTCCCAAGTGACGTCTGATCCGTTGTGATGCTTCCATATCACTTTCACCAACGGTGTAACTTTATGACGAAGTTGATTTTCCTTACGGTCAACTATCTCTATAGGTTTCTCAATGTAGTTTAGTTGTTCATCAACCTCAATGTCTATTAAAGGCACATGAGACGTGTCATCAGCTAGGCATTTTGTCAAATGAGAAACATGAAAGGTTGAATGAATTTCTTCTAACTCTTCAGGCAAAACTAGTTTGTGGGCCACTTTGCTCACACGATCCACGATCTTAAACGGTCCAATGTACCTCGGACTCAACTTTCCCCTCTTTCTAAAACGAATAATTCCTTTCCAAGGTGAAACCTTGAGCATCACATTGTCACCAACGTTAAACTCGATTGGTCGTCACCGCTTATCAGCATATGACTTCTGACGGTCTTGAGCAACTTTCATTCTTGCCTTGATCTGATCAAATTTTGAAGAGGTTTCTTACACAACTTCTAGACTTCCAATATATTTCTGGACAATCTCTCCCCAACATACAGGAGTTATACATCGTCTTCCATACAACATCTCAAACGGTGGCATACCAATATTTGAATGGTAGATGTTGTTATAAGAGAATTCTGCAAGATGTAGATGATCATCCCAACTTCCTCCAAAGTCTAGCATACAAGCACGTAGCATATCCTCAAGGGTTTGGATAGTCCTCTCAGACTGTCCATTGGTTTGAGGATGATACGTTGTACTGATGTTCAGTCTTGTCCCTATAGCTTCATGGAACTTCTTCCAGAATCTGGAAGTAAAGCGAGTATCTCTATCAGACACGATCGACAATGGCACTCCATGCTTAGTCACAACTTATTTTATGAACACATTCGCTACGACGAGATAGCCTCGCGTATCAGTAGAAAGTGAGCACTTTTAGTTAGACGGTCCACTATCACCCAAATGGTATCATGATTTTTAGTTGTACGTGGTAGCTTAGTTATGAAATCCATGGTGATGTGTTCCCATTTCCATTCTGGTATTTCTGGTGGCCGCATCTTTCCATAAGGTTTCTGGTGTTCAGCTTTGACTTGCAAACAAGTTAAGCACCCGCTGACATAATCTACTACATCATTCTTCATACCCGGGCACCAGTAGTCTCTCTTTAAATCTTGATACATATTGGTGGATCCTTGCTGAATTGAGTATCTTGACTTGTGAGCTTCATCTAAGATTCGACCTCTAATATTTCCATGGCGTGGAATCCACATACGGTCAAACCTAGTCTTTACACCATGAGTGTTATCTATTAGCTCGTCTTGTTGTCCAAAATTTCCTCTTTCTTCATTAATCCTTCATCTGCAAGCACTTCTGACTGCGCCTTGATGATTTCTGCAAAGAGATCTGAGTTAATAATTAACTTATACGACTTCACGGTTGCAATGACTTCTTCATTATTACGGCTTAGCGTGTCGACGACCACATTAGCCTTACTAGGGTAGTGTTTAATAATACAGTCATAGTCCTTTATCAACTCTAACCATCTTCTCTGTCTCATGTTCAACTCTTTCTGCTCGAAGAAGTATTTAAAACACTTTTGATCTGTGTAAATAGTACACTTAGTACCATACAGATAATGTCTTCATATCTTGAGAGCATACACTACTGTTGCTAGCTCTATATCACGTGTTGGGTAAGTACTTTCATGAACTTTCAATTGTCTGGACGCATAAGCTATAACATTTCCTCGTTGCATTAACACGCAACCTAACCCACGATGCGAGGCATCCGTACAAATAACCAAATCCTCGTCACCATCAGGTAAAGAAAGGATTGGAGCTTGCGTGAGTCTTTTCTTTAATTCCTCGAAAGCCTCTTCCTGAAACTACCCCAACTAAACACTACGGACTTTCGGGTCATACCGGTCAACGGTGCAGCTATCTTGGAGAAGCCTTTGATGAATCTCCTATAATAGCCAGCCAACCCTAAGAATCTGCGTATATCAGTCGGGTTTTGCGGAGTCTTCCAATTCTTTATAGCCTCAATCTTAGCTGGGTCCACAACAATCTCTTCAGGATTGATTACGTGACCTAAAAACTACACTTCCCGCAACCAAAATGCGCATTTCAAAAACTTAGCATACAACTTCTCTTCCTTCATCTTCTCTAATACTTCTCTTAGATTCTTCCCATGATTAGACTTGCTCTTAGAGTAAATCAATATATCGTCAATGAAGACGATAACTGACTTATCTAACATCGGCCGACATACCCTATTCATCATATCCATAAATGTTGCATAGGCGTTCGTTAGACCGAACGACATCACGAGGAAATCGTAGTGTCCATACCGAGTTCGAAACGATGTATTAGGGATGTCTGCCTCTTTCACCTTCAGCTGATGATAGCCTGATCTAAGGTCTATTCGTGAGAACCAACTCGAACCTTGTATTTGATCAAACAAATCATCAATCCGTGGCAACGGATATCTATTCTTCATCGTAAGCTTGTTCAACTCACGATAGTCTATGCACATTCTCATACTTCCATCCTTCTTCTTAACAAACAACACTGGTGCACCCCCACGGGGAGACACTTGGTCTGATTAAGCCTTTATCGAGGAGTTCTTGCAGTTGGGACATCAATTCTTCATCTCAGATGGCACCAGGCGGTAAGGTGCTTTCGTGACGGGCTGTGCTCCTGGTACTAAGTCTATCTGAAATTCTATCTCACGCTCCGGTGGCAACCCTGGAAGATCCTCAGGGACCACTTCTGGGTAGTGGAACCCAATAGGAACATCTTTCACTTATTTTTTCTCGACCGTAGCTTTGACAACATATGCCAGGTAGGCACTGCACCCTCGTTAACAAACCCTCGGCTTTTATCATCGAAATGACATTAAGCCTAGAACTTTCCTTAAACCATAAACTGTCACCGTACTACCATCCAAGGACTTTAACCTTATTAACCTACTCTTACACACTATTTGATCTTCAAACTCAGATAGTTAATCCATTCCTAAAACCATATCGAACCCTCCTAAGGTCATAAAATACAAGGTGACAGGGAACACACGCCCCTCTAACTCTATCTTACAATCCTTAACCATTCTCATTATCCTAACCGAAGTCTCACCAGCAGGTTTCTACTATAAAGGTCTCAGGCACATGACTACATTTCATTTTTGCTAACTTACTAAATGCCGTAGCTATAAAAGTTTTATTCGCACCTGAATCAAACAATACTGAAGCAGAAACACCATTTACTAAAAATGTACCTATCACAACATCAGAAATCTGTTTGGCTTGTTCCTGAGTTAACATGAAGGCCTAAGTCCTTGGCCTTGCTTGATCAACATCTTTCTTTCCGCTTCCTCCAGCTTCATCGTCAGTGCACTCCCTTGCCATATGACCAATCTTGGCTCACTTGTAACAAGCGGGCTTTGCAGTGCAATCCGGAGCATAATGCCCCACCTTCCCACACTTGTAACAGGCATTCAATCCAAGCCTTCACTCTCCACCATGAGCTTTACCACACTTGTGACAAACATCTGTACCCTTCCCCCATTGGCACTCACCACCGTGCATCTTACCACATGTCTTACACAACTTTTTCTCCCACACTCTCTGCTTCTTATCCCTAGGGATCCATAACTGGGTACCAGGTCATTTAGTAGGAACAACCCATTTCTTCTCTTTCCTTTATTCCACTACCACAACATCTTCCACCGCCAAGTGATCATCATAAACCATCTCAGCGAGTTCCACTGTAGAGTCAAACGTAGCAAGTTTATTTGCCTTGACCAACGTGCGAATGCTCTGTGGCAGTCCTCTAATGTAACAATTAATCCTCTTAGCTTCCGTGCTAACCATATCAAGTACCAACCTAGACATGCAGTTGAATTACATAGTATACTCGCGGTGTGTCATCTTACCCGCCTTCAAGTTTAGAAACTTCATCTCAGCCCTTTCAACCTCAGCATCAGCACGAAAACGTTTCATAACCAACTCCTTCAGATCATCCCATCTTAAAGCCTTAATCTCTTCTCGACTCTTTCTCTGCTCTACCAACCCCCACTAGTACATAGCTTCATCTTTGAATGATTGGGTGGCGTACCCCACCGCTTGGTCAGGACGACATTCACTAATTCAGATAACCTTGTCCATGGCGGTTATCCATTGGAGAGTAGCGATTGCATCCCCTAAACCAATCAGCTTTGGCGGGTCACAACCTTTGAATGACTTGTAGTTACACCCGCCATGGCCTCTCTTCCTGCCTTCAACTTTCACAGATTGAACTTCGCTTTAGTCACCTTTCTCTCTTTCATCATCCTTCTTACCGTTCTCTCCTGACCTCTCAGCAGTTCTTGCATGGCTTCGAGCAGACCTTTTGTGTTGTAATTCTTTTACTGCCATAACTACTGAGCAATGGCAGCTTGAACAACAAGCTCAAGTTGATACCCTTCATTTTGGCTTGGCCCTCGCAGGGTTTCACTTCTTTCTTCTCTTGAGTTAACAATTGGTTCTTCAGAGGGGTCTCAGACAATACGTGGCCTACCACGACGTCCAGTACGACCTCCTAGTCCAGAAACTTTCCTAGCTCCAACCATTCTTTAAGGATACACAAACGTCATCACTCAAGGAACTCTTTAGTACAAGGATAGTGAGGCTAATAGGTAATAACAGTTGCCAGCTGTGTTTAGCTGATCATGTTACTCTCAGTGTCCTATACACTTCCCTTTGTGAATTCACTTGTGCTAGGATCTACCTTCAAATAGTTAATCAATCAAACAATCAATTAATCCTATCCCTAACATACACACATTATTACTTTAGCATTTAAGCTAACATCATTATACATTAATCATATACTTTACCTTTACCTAGCTTGCTTGAGCGACACATGGCTATCTTGAACTAACATCTTCTTTCTTTTCTTACTCAAGTCTTATCCTCTGTTCGAGTCTAAGCATATAGGATGCTTAATTCTCTCGAACTTATGCTCTGATACTGACTTGTAAGGCCCCGTTCCGGTGCCTCACTTTGGACTTTTGATTTACTCATAAACACAGTTCTAAATATCAGAGTTAATTAATACTTTCGTGGAATATAAAACTTTCAATAAACATTCATAACCTTATCTTAAACAAACATCTTTTGTCTTTCATAATAAAACATCATTCATAAATACATCATAAGTCTTCGGATGCCAAGTCCTTATTCTTCTGCCATGTGCCCTCCTCAAGCTATCTGCCTAATCCTACTCACCTGCGTGCATACTATAAGTCAACTACGCTGAGTGAGTTCTAGCTAATCAGACAACATACAATACATACACTTACCTTCATATATGCATCTATGGATACATATTAATACTTTACTTACTATTTTTCTTTCATGCATTCATACATTCATACATACGTTCATACTTTTATACTTCCATACTAAATACATTCTATATTATCTATCTCATATATTATTATGGTCTGATCCCTTCCTTTTCTATCTCAGATATTATTAGGGTCTGATCCCCTTCTTCTTTATCTCAGATATTATTAGGGTATTATCCCTTTCTTCTCTATCTCATATATTATTAGGGTCCAATCCTTTTCTCATCTATCTCAGATATTATTAGGGTCTGATCCGTTTCTTCTTCTACAACCGTACATACGTTTCTTTACATCCTTCATTAATTACTTTCATACATACTCCTAATCTCATACATATATCATTCACTCATATATCATACATCTCATAAACATATATCATTCATACATATTCACATATCATACACTTACCACTTAAGATAAGTGTATTAACTTATCACATCGAGTATGCATACAGCCCCAAAAAGATAAAAAGGAAATGGGGCTAGAAACTCACATGTCTCTTGTTTCTTTCTGAGTTAATAGTGATTCCCGTCCTTAACTGAGCTTGGCTAACTGTATATCAATTATATGTGTTAATTAACTAACCCTAAACTCATTATTTAAGTTTCAGTAAAAACGGTTAAGTATGGTCTATTCTAATGGCCTTGTATTCGAGTGACATTGTATGGTATTGCATTCGAATGGCCTACTTCCCTTGAACATCATTGTATTCGAATAGGCTGAGTTAGAATACCAAATGTGTTCGAATGGGCATGCATTCAAATACTACATGTATTCGAGTAACCTTGTATTCGAATGGCCCTTCATTCGAGTGGCATTGTATTCTAAGGGCAAAGTATTTGAATTAAGATTGTATGCGAATAGGATTTGTGCTAGGACATAACATATATTTGAAGGGACATGTATTCGAATAAGACATGTATTCGAATGGACCTGTATTCGAATACAACATATATTCACATAGACATGTATTCGAATACAGCATGTATTCGAACATGCTTGCTTACATTTGGATAGACTTGTATTCAATTAGCTCTCCTTTCTTGAACACTCTTGTATTCGAATAACTTTTATATCCGAATATTCCTTGTATTCGAATAGGGCATACTTGTATAATCTTTCTGTCTTTCTTTCTTTTCTGTATTCGAATGGGAGCTTGTAAGCGAATACACTTGTATTAGGAAGAACTTGTATTTCTATGTAACATGTATTCGAATGGGATTTTGTAAGGCATTGTATTCTAATGGAATAGTTGATTGGTTTTGTATTCGAATAGAATACGTGTGTTCGAATAGAACACTTGTGTTCTTTCTTTTCTGTCCCTCTTCCTTTCTTTATTCTTTTCTTTCTTTCATTCGAATGCTCCCCATTCGAATAAACCCCTCAATCGAGTACACCCCTTTCTTCGAGTACAACCAGTGTTGGGCCGTTATGCTTCAAATATCACTATTACTACCTTTTAAACGTTTTCATTTCCGTTTTTGACTAAAACCTAGTCAATTTATCCATAAGGCTTGAACCTTTATTGGTTCCACACCCGTTTTAGGCTAGATCTAGGGTTTTCACATGAACCATATATACTCACGAATTCGTTAAGTTCATTTTTAACATCAAGTTTGTATTTTTATGGTATATCTACACCAGATTTTCCTTAGTGCTAAGCTTTAAGGCAAACCGTTCTTAAAAACATAACCTTTATACGTAAAACGTACCTTTTTGGCTCTTGTTAGGTTACGGTTAGCTTGATACGCAACTTTAGACTCGTATCTTGCTTGTATGGTCAAGATCTATCAAAATCCAAGCTCGGTTCTTGGTCTTGGATCTTGGCCGAAATACCAGTGAGTGTTTGTGTGTGTTTTTGAGTGTGTAGGAGGCTAGGAGATAAGAATGAGGGTTTTAGGGTTTTAGGGGGTTTAAGGAGTATTTATACTCTCTTAAGCCCATAGACCTAATGCCCATAACCATCCCTTATTCCATCTTTCACTAACCAAGTCCGTACTCTTTATTTTATTTAACTTAATTAAATATTCACACACTTTTAAACAAACATGATTATTTTACTTATTATTATCAAAAGTAGGATGTTACACGTGTAGTATGAGCCTTTTGGCCTCTTTTTCTAATTTTGGATGCTTTTCGCATCATTTTCGACACTTATTTGACACTTTTTTTTGTTTCTCTTTTGTTTTGACAGTCAAACTTTAGGCACCTTTATCCTATGATATAAATAATTTCTAAGCTCGAATAAAATATGGACATTGCGGGGCGCCACCACTAGCTATTTACTTGCATAAAACAGTGCGGGTGTGCTATCTAAAGTGCATTTAATTCTCACCACATCATAGTTGTCGTATTACAGTAATAATTTAATACCCTATTGACTTTCGCCTTCGTCGCTTCTCCTAAGATGGCAACCCATGAATGTTTATGATTCTATTAGGTATATTTAAAAATGCTTTCCGAAAAACCTTTCAAAGTCGGTTTGGGCCTACCAACATATTGCAAATTTAGTGTGTTTTCTTTATTTTTAAATTTTATATATTAATATTTTTGAAAAACCAATCTAAAATTTTTTCTATCATTTTCCATTATTTGTAAAAAAATTTGTGACATATGTTAAGAATTTTCATTTATGTTTTTCTTTAATTTTATTTATATTATTATTACTTTTAGAACGCTAGTTGTGCTTAATGTGAGACAGGAAAAAGATAAAAATAAAATAAAGAAAAAAATATTGAAATAGACTCCCCTGGTAAATATTAATGGTCGTGTGTAATAAGTCATGTTCCGTGCCCTCCAATTAGAACGCAAGCATCAAGCTCAAGTGCTCTCTATCACGCTGCCACTCATGATCAAACGTGGATTTCAAACAATCAACAAGCTTGGAACGTCACAACAAATCATGTAGCAATTGGCATCCCCACACTTGCTTCAAACCCTAGCTCATCAACTATCATCAATCAACCCTAGAAAAACTTGCAAGCAATAGAAGATACACCCAGAATAACTATGAAATAAAAGAAAATTAAAAATAAAAGAAAAAAGAAACATATTAATGGTTTGCCTCTTGGGAAACGCTAAGTTTACAAAAGAGTCTTCGGCCGGACTCGTTCCTAAAACCTCAATCTGGAGGCTTCTCCTTTATCCTCTTCCCGTCAATGCTCCTCGACACTATTCTTTTACAATAACTTGGGAATAACCCATTTACGTAACTCAAGTGGGCCCGGAAATATGCACTCAGCTCGAACCACCAGTTCTTGAATTCCACGGAAATGACAAATTCTTCAGCACACTTTGATTCCTGAGCACATATATCCTCATTCTTCATGATCTTGATTTAATTGGCGAACACAAACAATCATTTCTATGAGCCGATCAGCTTTACCGCGTAAATGTGGATGGTGTTTAAAAATTAAATGTAGTTCTTTACTATTCAATTCTTCATATATATCTTATGTCTCTTCTTTGGAATTTAACATCTTGGTCGGCTCCTCGGATAAAAGTGCTTCTAGTCACTTAATATCTCCTTCGGGTTCAAACTCTCTTTCATCTGTAGTTGGTAAATCCACCAACTCGTCACCTAACTTATCCTCCCATGAGGGCACATGCTCCTCCTCTATCTGTTCCTCCATTCTCGTATCCTTAATCTCACTCAGGGGTTCAATAAGCATTTGAATCATAGGTGGAATATATACTGAATCATTCTCAATAGTAGACAACACATCATCCATTATTGCCTCCAGTTATGGGATGAATCCTAATATATTTCCCGACAAGTCTCTATACCCTAAGAAGTTCCCCATCTGATTATATGAAAAACGGTATGGAGGTTCTACATAAAGTGATTCCCTAGGATTTTTCTATGCCTCAATTTTTCTCTTCCTTCGCTCATAAGAATCATGTACGTAGTGGTTCTCCAACCTGGATAACTTTGCTGTAAAAAAATGCTCAAAAGAAAAGGTTCACAGACACCAGATAAAAATAAAGTAAAATAATTAATTATAAACATAATTGTTTTCGTCAAAAATCTCCGAAGCAACAATTGAGCAATTTGGTTAAGTGAGGTAGTGTGCTTTTCAATAATCAGGTGGGTAAATGCTGTAAAAGTAAAATGGGCACAACGATGTAGCGAGGAAAAACCTGGGATCCCGATGAGGATCTTCGGAAAAAATACCTCGGGAGGGGAAGACTATCCTCTACCTCAATTTATTAATAAGTAAAATTGAAGTACAACTCGAGAACTGAATGAGAACAATCACTAAGTACAGAGGTGTAAGTGGTGAGTGTAGAGATTGTGTGTTCTAAGTGTTCTCATTAGCCTCCTTTTATAGAAAAAAAAAGAAATAATAAACTATGCTAAAAATTAAGAAACCCAACTATGTGACCGTTGCAAGACCCATTCTTCTTCCCTAAAGTGCTCTTTAACTGGAACACCGAAATATCAGCAAGAGTAAGTCTACTAGCCATTTCATGTTGTCATTCAATAAGTAACCTGCAAGCATATTACTTAGTTTAAATAAAACAAGGCTCAGGATTCCAAACCTGCTAAGGATCCCGGATGTCAGGATATCGTCCAACATACTAGTCAGGATCTTAGTCAAAAATTTGACCCATAACAATTGTCCAAAAAAAATATGCTAGTTGAAAACAACTTTACAATGATAATAGTTTTTTCTTAAGTCTTATCTTAATGACGTCGGCCCAACTAATGTGAAAAGACTTGGATCAAATTCCCAAGAAAATTAACCACCACATCTTAAATGTAGGGATAAGTGCCTATAAATACTCCATTCAAGCCTTATTTATCTTCATCTCCAAAATCATGGTGATTCTCTCTCTCCCTTTCTTCTACCTTGATTTTCCTAGGGTTTCTTTCTTTTCCGACATAATTACAATATCTAATGGCGAAGAAGAGAACTAGATCTTCTGTGTCATCCGCTGGGGGTTCTGGCGAAGTGTTTCTTAACCAGGTTCTACTCACCTTTCCGAATCTCAGAAACCTGTAGTTTCACCGATAGTGATATTGCTCGTCTTCTAGCCGAAGAGGTATTCCATGAAGGAACCATCATTTGCCTTTTCTAGAAACAGATGCGATCTGACCTCATTTCCAAAACTTGGGTTTGCTTCACTTATTATCTTTTTTTCTCTTGGCATGTACTATCCTTTCCCACCTTCTGTTTTCAAGTTTTTCAAAATCACCGGCATGAGTTATGCCCAAATGATGCCAATGGCTTGGAGGATTCTGTTTATGCTGAATCACATTATCACCACCCACAATCTAGCCTTTGATATATCCGATTTTGGTCTTTGTCTATCGCTTGAGAACCACGTCTCCATTAGATTTTTGTTTCAAATCGTTTCTGGCTAGACCCATCTGATCCTCGAAACATAAAAAAAACGACGGTGGGTGGAATAGGAAGTGTTTTTTTTTTGTCCGGAGGGATTCTATTCCGAGTGATAAAAGTCTTCCATTCCAATGGGTTGTTAAGGGTAAGATTAAATAGAAATCAAACAAATCAATAAATAAGGTGAATATTTATCTTTTACTTTTTTTTGCAGCATCAAAGTTTGAGGATCTTGCACCACCAACAATAGTGGTTAAAGCCTAGATACTTTCAATCAAGTACCTAATTTGCTGAAACAGATAGCTCTGATATAAACTTGTCACACTCGACCTCATGGGCCCAGAAATAAGACCAATAGTTGGTACTTATTTTATATATATATATATATATATATCAAAGTTGTATTCTTTTAGCAGAAGTCTTTTAAAAAAATATTGCTTTAATATATATATATATATATATATATATATATATATATATCAAAGTTGTATTCTTTTAGCAGAAGTCTTTTAAAAAAATATTGCTTTAATTAATATTCTTTCACAAAATCTCGGGATGTAACCCTCATTTGATATTACAAAGCATGTCTATACAAAATATAATTACATCGTATTATAATTCCAATCATCTGACGCGTCAAATAGCATCTAGTGACTATATCTCTAATCTCTATCATGTCATGCGTGTATGATCTAACCTGTCTGATTCCCTGCAAAACAGTTTTGAAAATACGTCAATGATATGATGGTGAATCGTTGACTCCAAAACATTTTCTAAAATATTGTTAAAACACAAATATGGTTTTCCGTACAGCTCAACATGGGAACTGCTCTGTCTCCTCCTGGAGCGTACTACTGACATACACACACAAGTAAATCGTATTTCCGGGAACTGCGCCTACTAGATCCCGACACATGTATATTTAGTTTGAGTGCTTTTCTTTTCTATCTTGTGTTTTAATGTTTTGTAAATGTTTTCACACTCTATCAAGATAAATAGTATAATTATCTTTCAGTTCTAAGATAACAAGTAATCTTTATTATTATTGTTATTATTATTATTTTAATCCATAGCTCCTAACAAATCCAAAAACAAAAACAAATATCAACATCCACGCAAATTCCCGTCTCCACCCCTTTTCTATGTTTACATTGTAAGTAACAACGTGGTTGTGTACATGGATTAAGCTTCCAAGTTTCACTACACGCTTCACCCATCATCATCGTGCTCTCTAAATTAGTTAAATGTGCAAAGCAATAAAAATAAGTAATACGTCAGCACAAAAGTGTTACTCTTATATGAGAAGGTTATATGTGAAAACATGAACGGGTGATAAGCAATAAGTAATTTTTAGCTTACCGAAAGTTGCAAGTATGAGTAAGACTACAAAACATAGCTTTGTGAAAGACATGCTTATGATATTTTAATGTATTAAAATAAAAGGGTTGTGCATAGAAATGTTACTTGTATACTCTGAAAAAATTAGCTGATCACATTACAAAAATATATTTTAATATTAAATGACTATAATTTTATGATATTAGTTACATTAAATAATAATAAATATAAATACTTTATATTAAAGATATTTAATAAAAATAAATACATGATATTAAACAATGATAAATATTAGACCGCGTGTCATCATTGAAGTCCCCTCCTGGATGTAATATTTTG
>NW_027505772.1:0-76473 GCF_021521415.1 Bidens hawaiensis
CTCACCTGATGATCAGCTATCTGTTTATCCCTTTCAGCTATTAGTTTGGTTTTTTTCTTCTAACACTTCATAGCTCAGATCGATTACTTTAATTTTTTCAGCTAGATTTGCTTTTAGACTTCTAATATCTTTTTCACTAGCTTTTATTTTTACTTTATAACTATTTTCTCTAGCTTTAGTGAAATGATGTTCTTCTTTTAAGGTTTTAAATTGAGCATCAAAACTAACATACTGATCAGTTATAGTTGTCAATTGTTCAGACAGATTTTCACACTTAGTGCAAGGGAGTTTAGTACTTACCTCGGTGAGCTGATCTTTCACATCTGCCATACAAGCTTCATTTTGAGCATCTGCCATGTAAGCTTCACTTTCGCCAGTCACTTCCTCAGTATCTGCAGTTTTGATATTCGCCACATTTGCCTGTTCGAACACTTCTTCAACGTGCAGATTCTAGTTATATTCCCCATTCTGTCTGGAAATCATGGCTCTATTATCATTACCACCCCCATTCTGGTGTGTCGACATGTTCTGACTACGTTCAACTCTCTCATTCGTGCACTCCTTCGCAAAGTGGCCATTCTGCTGACAGTTGTAACAGCGCACCTTTGACTTGTCAATACCCTGTCTCTCACCAACAAACTTCCTTCCTGTCTTATTCATAAACCTCTTAACCCTTCTCACAATCATCGCCATCTGCCACTGCAGATCCATCTCTTCCAGATCATCAGCATCGATCTGATCATAATCTTCATCCAAATTCGCAGGATCAACAATCTTACCCTGAATGTAATTTTCATACGAAGCAATGAAGGATGCATAGAGAGCAAACTGCTGTTCAGCAGATTTAACACTCATGGGCATCCTTGAGTAGTTGTTGTTCAAAACACCTGGGGAAAAACTACTCTTGGTTGCTTGAGGGTTAGAAGCATTTGATCCTCCAGCTACAAAGCATACATCTCCATTCATGTTGAGAGATACATGACCTTCATGTGTTGAGTTAGTGCCCGACTCTCCCTTTGAGTAGTAAGCAGACGAATCAGACTTCGAACTTGAACTTGTATTAACCTTGGCACCATACATTCCTGGATCTTGAACCTGATCAGTAGGTGTCTCTTTTCGAACCATGTTTAGTTCAAAAGTTCTTAGCTTGTTTACTGCCGTTTCCAAATCATAGTCGGCAAAGTCTTTGTCTTCTCTCATCAACACGGTGTACATCTCTCATTTCGGTGGGGAGCATCAAGAAGCTTTTCAACAATCTCATCTTCTTTGTAAGTAATCGAATAATTGCTGAGTTCTGTCATCAGATGATAATATCTAGTGATGATATCATCAAGTGATGACCGAGAACTGGGTTTTAAGTAGTTTAATCTTTGAAGCACGGATTCCCACATTACCCTCAAAACGGTTTTCAAGCGCTTCCCAAAGCTCTCTGGCAGTTTTGTACTTTCTGAAAGTGTGCAGAATCTCTTGTGGAAGAGCCATTGTAATTGCTGCATGAGCTTTGCTTTCGGCCTCATACATTTTCTTCTCTTCTTCTTCCATCTCTTTGTATTTCTTTATCTGATCACGACCCTCATACTCAGCAGTAGGTGGAATGTAACCATCTTGTATGCATACCCACATCTTAGCATCTTGGTACTTGACATATTGTTCAAAACGATCTTTTCACGCTACATAATCGGTTTTCTTAAGCATCTTCGGTGCCTTTGTAGCCGAACCCGCTTCCACTTCCATCTTAACTAGTTCCGTAATGTTGATTGAAGACATCTTTCACGAAACACACAGAAACCCGAAAAATAAAAATTTTATTTTTAACAGTACTGTTGGCGAAGTTGTGGATAACTTCGCTTAAGTCTGAACTTCGCTGATTCTGAACTTCGCTTTCTTTTTAAATTCGCCTGATTTGGCGAAGTTGTAGATAACTTCGCTTAAGGTAAGCGAACTTGTGAAGTAGGCGAAGTTGTGGGTAACTTCGCTTGAGATAAGCGAACTTGAGAAGGTAGGCGAAGTTGTGGATAACTTCGCTTAACCTTATATCTTCGCTGAAACCCTACGAACAGTGATGGCAACTTCGCCTGATGAACACGATGAATATGAAGGTTTGATTTCTGAACTTTACGAGGTTTGTGAAGGTGTTATCGGTTGTTTATGATTGTAGGAGGTGAGTAGGACACAAAAACTCAAAAAACTCGTCCCGCGAATAATCGAACGGAACGATTTCTACACCCGCGTGATAATCCCGTACCACACAATCGAGCAAAAGCTCTGATACCAATTGTAGGTTCCCAGCCGGATCTACACGAGATATCTCGTTCTACGTAGGTGCGGAATCCCTACGTAAGACGTTACGAGCGTAGAAAACGATACGAGTTAACACAATCGAACACACGTTACAATAAACAAATACTCGTTATGTTGCAACCTTAAACACGTGATATCAATCACTGATTACAAGACTCTCTGACTCGTTACTAAAACTGAAACTCGTTGAATTATCTAAACTTAAGCCGTAACCTAGGTTTATATAATCACGACAACTTCGCCTGGCATGTTCAGGCGAAGTTGTCCCTAACTTCGCTTGTCTAACAAGTTCGCCTATATCAGCGAACTTGTTAGCAACTTCGCTTACATACAAACTCAAATCCAAACGACTCGATTACAGACACTAGACACTGAACTACTGACATCATGTACCAACAGTTTGTCACATCATCCCCTTGTTAAAAGAATTTTCGTCCCGAAAATTTAAATCGTACCTATGGTTTGGCTTCAGGTTTGAATAGGTGTGGATACTTTTCTTTCATCTGGTCTTTGCGCTCCCATGTGAACTCTGGTCCACGCTTAGAGTTCCAACGAACGCGAACGATAGGAGTTTTACTGTGCCTACGGGTCTTTACGTCCTGATCCATGATTTCCACCGGCTCTTCGATGAAACGTAACTGTTCGTCCACTTCTAGTTCCTCCAAAGGAACTATCAAGTTTTCGTCAGCCAAACACTTTTTAAGATTTGATACGTGGAAGACGTTATGTACCCCGCGGAGTTGTTCCGGTAAGTCCAACCTATAAGCCACTGGACCGATTCGTTCCACGATTTCGAATGGCCCTACGTAACGCGGGCTCAACTTTCCCCGTTTTCCGAAACGAATGACACCCTTCCACGGTGCCACTTTTAATAAAACTTTGTCCCCGACTTCAAATTCTAAAGGCCTTCTACGCTTATCAGCATAACTTTTCTGACGATCACGTGTTGCTGCCATACGGTTTCGGATCTGAACTATCCTCTCTGTCGTTTCATGAACTATTTCAGGGCCAGTTAGTTGGCTCTCACCCACCTCCGCCCAGCAGAGTGGTGATCGGCATTTACGCCCATACAGAGCTTCAAAAGGGGCTGCTTGTATGCTCGTATGGTAACTGTTATTGTAAGAGAATTCAACCAAAGGCAAGTGCGTCTCCCAACTGTTCCCAAAATCGATGATGCACGCCCTTAACATATCCTCCAATGTTTGTATTGTTCGCTCGCTCTGACCGTCTGTTTGTGGATGATAAGCCGTGCTCATATCCAGTCGTGTACCCAACGACTTTTGCAACGATTTCCAAAAGTTTGAGGTAAACCTAGCATCACGGTCCGAAATAATCGATATCGGCACACCATGACGGGAAACGATTTCTTTAATGTAAATGCGAGCCAGCCTATCCGTCTTGTCCGCTTCCCGGATGGCTAGAAAATGTGCGGATTTGGTCAATCGATCCACTATGACCCAAATCATGTCGCAACCGCTGGGTGTCTTGGGTAGTTTGGATATGAAATCCATGGATATCTGTTCCCATTTCCCCATAGGAATTTTGGGTTGTTGAAGTAATCCCGGCGGTTTCCTATGTTCGGCTTTCACTTTGGCACATGTCAGACATTTAGCCACGTACCCAGCAATTTCCTCTTTCATACTCGGCCACCAGTATAGCTCTTTTAAGTCATGGTACATCTTATCTGATCCCGGATGTACTGAGTATCAGGATTTGTGTGCTTCGTCCATGACCAGTGTTCTTAGATCCCCATAACGCGGTACCCAAATTTGATCATGGTAATACCGAATGCCATCCGACTTAACCTCTGAGTTCCCGTCTACACCGCGCAAAGATTCGGCATCGAAATTCTCGGCTTTTAGAGCTTCTAACTGGGCATCCCTGATCTTTTCGGGTAGACCAGAGTGAATCGTTAGTTGTAAAGCCCTAACCCTCCTGGGCTTCAAAGTTTCTTTTCGGCTCAAGGCGTCAGCCACCGCGTTGGCTTTACCCGGATGATACTTAATAGCACATTCATAATCGTTAAGCAACTCAACCCATCGTCTCTGCCTCATGTTCAGTTCTTTCTGCTCGAATATGTGCTGGAAGCTCTTATGGTCAGTGTAGATCGTACACTGGGTTCCATAGAGGTAATGCCTCCAGATTTTTAGTGCAAAGATGACGGCTCCAAGTTCTAAGTCATGGATCGTGTAGTTATTTTCAGCGGTCTTCAGTTGTCGAGAAGCATATGCGATGACCTTTTCCCGTTGCATAAGCACACATCCAATTCCTTGCAGTGAAGCATCGCAGTAAACAACAAAGTCTTCTACTCCTTCGGGCAGTGATAGGATTGGCGCACTACACAGCTTGTCTTTCAGAGTTTGAAATGCTGTGTCATGTGCCTCGGTCCACTTATACACAATGCCCTTTCGGGTTAAGGATGTGAGTGGTTGAGCAATCTTGGAAAATCCTCCAATAAATCTGCGATAATAACCAGCTAATCTCAGAAATTGACGGATCTCGGTGGGAGTTTTCAGGTTTGGCCAATCCTTGATTGCTTCAATCTTGGACTGGTCCACTTGGATTCCCTCCCCACTTACCACGTGGCCCAAAAATTTTACTTCACGCATCCAGAACTGGCACTTCGATAATTTGACATACAGTTGTTCCTTCATGAGTAGCTCCATCATTAATCGCAAGTGCTCTTCATGTTCCTCCCTTGTCTTCGAATATATCAAGATGTCGTCTATGAACACAATGATGAATTTATCCAAATAAGGCTTACAAACACGATTCATGAGGTCCATGAATACGGCTGGGGCGTTTGTTAACCCAAATGGCATAACGGCGAACTCATAGTGTCCATAACGAGTACGAAACGCTGTTTTCGCAATGTCTTCTTCCCGAACTCGGAGTTGGTGATAACCCGACCTAAGGTCGACCTTCAAGTAGTATCTAGATCCTTGCAGCTGATCGAACAGATCATCAATACGTGGCAAGGGATACCGGTTCTTGGTCGTCACCTTATTAAGTTCCTGATAGTCGATACACATGCGTAGAGTTCCATCCTTCTTCTTCACGAATAGGACTGGGGCTCCCCACGGGGATGAACTGGGGCGTATGAAACCCTTATCTAGCAGTTCTTGCAACTGCTTAGACAGTTCCTCTAACTCCTTCGGAGCAAGGCGATACGGTGCACGAGCTACAGGAACAGCTCCTTGTGTCAGGTCGATTTGGAACTCCACTTGTCTGTGAGGCGGAAGGCCAGGTAGGTCTTTGGGGAAAACCTCAGGAAAGTCTCTAACAATAAGGATCTGGTCGATTGAGACCTCCTCCTCCACAGCCTCGTCAGTACCTTTGTCGGTGATTAGGGCTAAGATCGCAGTATGGCCTTTACGCAGTAACTTCTGTGCCTTCATAAGGGAAATGATCCCAACTGTCGCACTCTCTTTCTCACCATGAACAATTAGAGTTTCTCCCCCAGGGAGAGGTATGCGGACGATCTTCTCGTGACAGACAACCTCGGCTTGGTGCTCGGACAACCAATCCATCCCAATAACTAAGTCGAAGCTACCAAGTTCAATCGGCATAAGATCTATGGGAAACAAATGACTAGACAATTCTACGGTACAACCCTTCAAAATATGGGATACTTGGATGGTTTTACCATCTGCTAACTCGATAGTGTACTTAGACTCTAGGGCAGATGGGGTGCTATTAACCATTTCACAAAATTTAGTTGTCACGAAACTTCGATCGGCCCCGGTATCAAATAAAGTTAGCGCATAACAACCATTCATTTTATATTTATCGGTAATAGTTACGGAGTCGTTAGAAGTCTCACCTGAACCACCACCAATAACGAAGGCTCTTCCCCTGCTTCACCTCCGTTGTTACCATTCCCATTGTTACCATTCTTCCCGTTGCCATTTGCCCCTCCGTTACCAGCATTCTTCAGTTTGGGGCAGTTTCTCTTAAAGTGACCCTCCTGTCCACACTCAAAACACCCTTTCGGGGCCTCTTGAGGTGGGGCTTGTTTCTGGGGGTTGTCTGCTCGGCAAAACTTGGTTTTGTGGCCATGTCTGCCACGCTTGTTGCAACGGTACTTATCACATTTCCCCACATGATGGAAGTTACACTTGTTACACTTTGGGAGTTTCCCCTGATATCCTCCCTGTTGTTGGTTCTGGCTCGGGTAGTTGTTCCTGCGAGGAGACTCAAACCGTCTCTGTTGATTGTGGCCTGAAGAGGTGTTCTTGTTGTTGGAGTTGTTGTTGCCACTACTCTCCCACTTGCGTTTATTATCGGATGTGCCAGTAGTAGACTTCTTGGACGGGAGAGTGCCTTGTTTGACGGCTTGATCAGTTAACTTATGAGCTAACCGGACGGCATCGTGAATGTTGGCGGGATTTGCCGACGTCACCATACTCTGGATCTGCGGAGGTAAACCGTCAATATACATTTCGACCCTCTTATAAGCAGGATCGACCATTTGAGGGAACAGTATCGCTAACTCATGGGATCGTGTCGTATAAGCCTCAATGTCGGAACCCTCCATCCGCAAATTCCAAAACTCATGCTCTAACTTCTGCACTTCACCACGCCGGCTATACTCGGTCTTGATCAGATTTTTGAATTCCTCCCATGACATAGCATTGGCCGCATTTAGACCCAACAACTGAACTTGGGTTTTCCACCAAGTAAGTGCTGACTCCTCGAAAGTCCCTGTAGCAAACTTCACCTGGCTCGCAGCCGGGCAATTACACATAGCAAACACTGATTCTGCCTTCTCTATCCAGCGCAGCAAACCGACAGCCCCCTCGGTGCCTTTAAACGCATGGGGTTTACAATCCATGTAGTTCTTAAAGGTGCACCCTGCGGCACCTAGATTTTTGGTTCACAAAGTAAGTGTTAGTGCCTAAGTTTCAATAGGTCATAATGACAGCAAAGTGCATACTTACCCCCTGCCGCCTGCCCCGGAATCTAGGCGGCTGCAATCGCTGCGGTCACATGCTCGTTGATGAGTGCCGCCAGTTCTGCTGGAGTGAGGTTGATGCTGCCCCTGCCATGGCCACGTCCACGTCCCGACATAATCCTACGCAGTCGTGAACATAGACCGGATTAATGCCTTAATTCTAGTACATCAATAACAATCAAACCCGAACCAAGATCCGAAGGCGAAACCCGAGCTGGTTGGTGCTGGAACGTCGTGACGGACCAAAACAACATCAAAGACCAGCTCGTGTTCGAATACCGACTCGTTTAATGTACGTTTATATTTAGAAATCGTTCTTATAGGTTCGGTTTGGTTTGAGAAATCATAGACCTGTTGTAGTACGTTATAAACGAGTCTAAAACAACAAATCTTATGGAAATTGATTAACATTTGATGGTTCAATTGTTAACCTAAAGAACCCCGTTTATATATGCCCAAATCGCACCCCTTAAACATGAATGTTTGGCCGATTTGGTGGTTAGGGTTTGTAGGCGCTGTAATTCTGAATCTAACGATACCAAAAATCGTGATGTTTCGTTAAGAAACGAAGATTTAATTGCAGAACTAAGATCGATTGACCAGTTCGCGTTCTTGATAATTTTGACTTTGACCTTAAGTCAAAGTCTGGATAAGAACAGGGGTGATTCGTTATAATTGATCAATTCCTTACGAGTTCATAACGAATGGGACTAATTCGAGTGATTTAATAACGAATGAACCTTCAATTCGTTATCTGCCCAGTCGTTATATCAAGATAACGAATCAGGTCACGTTAGATAACGAATTAGACTAGTGAACGAGGATAACGAGCCAGATAACGAATCAAGTGATTCGTTATTTACCCAATTCGTCATGATAAGGTAACGAATCAGAGGACGAATCTGATGATGAAAAGTAACGAAGCAAACTAACGAATCAGGCATGAACGATAACGAATTAGCCAACAAATTAGGCTTAATTTATAGAGAAATAGTTAGCGAATTAGAAAATAATTTAAAATCCTATTGAAAAATGTGTTAAGACAGTTAATGGAAATACAAGTTTTCCAAGCTGAAATGGCAGCTCGACCCCAGCCATGGGCTCTGCCCCTTGGACCCCGCTAGGGGCTGCCGCCCCTAGAACCATGCTGCCAGGGGCGCTGCCCCCGGACCCCCGTTCGTTGTGGGTTATATAAAGATAGAAATACGATATAAGTAGGAATAGTTAATTGATACATGTAAATTTTATACAGTTAGCCGTGCACAGCTCAAGAAGGGAATAACTATTAACGGTGAACGTAACCGCATTCAGGTGAGTTTCTAGCCCCCTTTCCTTGTTATGTTTCGGGGCTGTGTGCATACTCGATATGATAGTTAATACACTTACCTTAAATGGTAAGTGTATGCCATGTATGATTTATATGTTATGTATGTATATCTTAAATGTGAATGAGAGCTTGCTGATACGTGAACGATCTTCGGATATTGCATGTGTTGACAAGGGAGGTATGTATATGATAGTTGAATGTGAATGATAGATATATGTATAATGTAAGAATGTGTATGAATGAACAGAGAAAGTATATGTATGATATGGGTATGTAGAGACAGTATGCACGAAGATGAAGAAAGAGGGATCAGACCCTAATAATATCTGAGATAGACAAGAAAGGGATCAGACCCTAATAATATCTGAGATAGACAAAGGAAAGAGGGATCAGACCCTAATAATATCTGAGATAGAAAAGGAAGGGATCGGACCCTAATAATATCCGAGATAGAAAAGGACAGTAATTTATATAGTATGAAAGTAATAAAGTATGAACGTATGTACGAACTTATGTAATGAGAGTAAATAGTAAGGTAATTATTATGTGTCTTCGGATGCATAATTAAAGGTAAGTATATGTATGGTATAATGTGTGATTAACTAGAACTCACTCAGTGTAGCTGACTTTTAATATGCACGCAGGTTAACAGATTGAGACAGCTGGTTTGAGATGGACACATGGCAGGATTGAAGAGGCTGGCATCTGAAGATTGTCATGATGTTTTGAATGTTATAATTTATGTTATGTTTTAAAAAGACAAATTATGGATAATTGTAATGAATGGTTGATGTTTTATATTATTCCGTGAAAGTTTTAATTAACTCTGATATTTAGAACTGTGTTTATGAGTAAATCCAATACCAAATGTAGGGCACCGGTAACGGGGCCTTACACATACGCCTCCTAATAGCCATATGTACCACACTTGTACTTCAGAGACCCGTGAACTGATCTCACCGTCACGGTTGGTGCACATGTTGTCGATGCCGAAACAACATGCTCATGGGACACTCCACGAGAAGTGACACTCAGGGTACCTGAATACATATGATCTTATTTATATAAGATATAGTAAATATATTTTCGTAACATATATCGGAACATACGATAATGAGTACAAATAACATAATCTATCGCATGGCGTCAAGCTAAATTCTTTGTCATTAACGGTAATTCAATTGAATCGATGATTTAAAGACGTGATGAGTTTCCAAACTATATGAAATTAATGGGTTTATTATAATAGAGTATGAAGCAATAAGAAGTGGAGGTAAGGATCCGTACCTTTAATGTTCCAAAGTAGCTAACTTGTTCGCTAGTTTTGCAGTTATCTGCATACGAGTTATATATGTTCTATTCGAATAATGTTTATAATATTTAAATCTTCCGTATATTCATTTTAGTTAGCTTTCTTGCAATCAAAATGGTGGTTTTAAATCTACTATATTATATGTTAATAAATCTGTTATGAATAAGATGCATATTCTTTGATTTAGTTTTATAATTCATGATATAACTATCTCGTCAAGTAATGATTATTATTAAAAGAAACAAATAATAGTTTATTTAGTTTATAATTAAAAGAAGTTCATAAAATTATGAAAACAAATTCTTCAAACTATACAGAAAATTGTATTTTATATAATAATATTCATAGTTTAAAGTAAAATAAAGTTATACGTATCTTATAATATATTTGTAGTTTACTATTATATTTCAAGGATTTATCTAAGAATTTTATCAACATAATTCATGACATCTAAAAATAAACTAATATGAGTTTGCATGGAAAAGCCTGTGTCCTATATATTAATTATAAGTATAAGAATTTAAATCATGGTGGTCAATAAGATGGTTTAACTTAAATATGTGCCAAAAATTATAAATAGAGGGTCCAGGGGATAACCATTTGATTAATATGGTTTTGGGCTTAGCCAATTTGACTAAGCTCAAGTTTAGTAATATGATGAAATAATAAACTTTTAAAATAACCTTATTATTACTTTTTCTTCAATGCTTCACCGGAAAATGAGTAAGTTGCCCGGAAATTATTTTGAGTCCTACCAGCGGTTTCTTCTTTTTTTTGTTTTTTTATGAACATAACGTTGTGACCTAATATTATTAACGAGATATAATATGCAGCATTAGTTTGTTTCTGCTCGCCGATGGTCGCAAAGCCGCCGTCGTCGGGAATAATTTTGAGGTGTGATGGTGGAAGTTCTATGAAGAAACGTGGATCGGCTCACTGGTAGACGATCAACTTTCCTCGGGTATGAGTATGCTATTTCACCGATGGTTCTCCAGAGTATGAGTTCTTCCACCTACAAAACGAGCAGCACCGTGAACTTACCCCTCAGAAAGGGACAGAGGGGTCCTCTTTGGGGTAACCCTCCGGTGTGAGAATAAGAGATTGTAGGAGAAGATAATAATAATCTGAGAGTGAGTAAGGAATTGGAATGTATTTTCTTGCTTACCTCCCCTTGTGGAGGTGGTATGGTATTTATAGTGTTAGGGTTTCCAATGATTGGGCTCAGATCCCATTAGAGCCTTTTGGCCTCCTCCTGTTGCTTTGCGCCACGTGTCCTTAGGACACCTGGTGCTTTTTCATTGATTATTCTCTGACCCATGTATTTCACCTGACCCATGTGCAATCACATGGTAGCACATGGGTTTTGCTGAGTTGTCCACCTTTCATTGGCAGCTGTCAACATCAGCATATTCTTATTCCTTAAAGGATACCTTCTGGAAGGTTGTCTGACGAGCACAATCAAGGTTGTCCTTATCCTGATTTGGATAAGGACGAGGTTGATTATGTGCACGTGTGATATGCGCCTATCCTGAGGATGCGCGAAGTCTTCTCTTTATTCTCACGCGCAGATGTTTCATTCGCAGATGTGATATGCGTAAGCATATGTAATATGCGCCACGCGCAGATGTGATATGTGTGAGCATATATGATGCGTGAGCATGCGATATGCGCCACGCGCAGATGCGCCACGCGCAGATGTGATATGCGTGAGCATATATGGTGCGCGAGCATGTGATACGCGTGAGCATATGTGATGCGTGAGCATATATGATATGCGTGAGCATATGTGATGCGTGAGCATATGTGATATGCGTCGTGCGCATAGGTTTTGGCTTTGTGCCTTCATGATATCTTGATTTCAAGCCTCTTGTCTATATCTTGTGGGTTGACCCGCCCCGCTCGATGTTAAGGCGGGTACATACCTCTTCAAGCCCCCCAGTCTAATGTGTGTCTTGTCTCGCGCGAGCGAGGTAAGATAGATATTAGACTTAGTAGTTCTCTTTTAATAGGGTTTTGTCTTTTCTTTTTTTATTTCTCATCGTTGCGCGAAATTCTATCCTTGTGGTTGAAATGAATCGTCCATGTACGTGGTTGGTTGGTGCTGACATGCGTCAGAGATGGAGACTTGTCAGACTTTTCGTGTGCTCGAGGTGCTACAGTTGCCTTTCATGTCCCCTCACACAGTGTCAGGAACACGTGTCGCGCTCGTGTTGGCCTGCACCTGCGAGTGGGGGCGCGTGAACTCTGATCAGTACATGTTTCGTTCCCTTTCATGTCCCCTCACACAGTCAGGAACACGTGTCGCGCTCGCATTGGCCTGCACCTGCGAGTGGGGGCGCGTGAACTCTGATCAGTACCTGTTTCTCTCTCTCCTGGGCCTATAAAAGCAAGCCTTATGAGTTATTATTCTTCATCTTCATTGTTATTTCAGAGCTTTCCTTTCCTTCCATTTTTATTCCGATTTCCGTTCTTGAAGTAACCTCTGTTTGATTTCACAGTTGTATGTCTGATAACCCAGACACCACAATCTCCCCAAGCAAACGCCGTGTAAAATCATTAGTCATGTCCACTTTGAAGAAGACCGGCAAGGGAAAACGGGCTGCTGAGGCCTCGTCGGAGGAGGTGGGGAAGGGCAAGACAGTAAAGAGGTGGGATGAGATTCCCTGTAAATTGAGACAGTCTGATTTTGACAGTCTCATCGCCTCTCAGGGTTTTCTCCCTAAGTATGGTTGTATGCTTCCGGCGGCCGGGCAAACGGCGACAGATCCGCCCACCGGCTATATCTCCTTATATTGCCATTTTTTCACTCACTGCAACCTTCGTCTCCCGATGACAAGGTTTATGGGTGCGCTGCTTCAATTTTATGGGATTCACATATCCCAAGTCCATCCTTTTGGACTTGTGCGCATGACTCATTTTGAGTTCATGTGCAAAGCTCAGCGCGAGGAGCCAACCCCTCGGCGCTTTCAATTTTTTTATAAGCCAAAAATCCAAGATTCTTGGTTCTCATTCGTTCCTCGCAGTCAGAAGGTCAAGTGCTGCACTGTTTCCTTCAAGAGCCTTCATGACTGGTCTGAGAAATTTTTCTATATTAAGGCTGGTGTGATTCCCATCCGCATGACCATGCGCGCGATCACTTCTGCACCCGCGGATGTGAATGTTTTTAAGAACCCAACTGGCGCATGGGTTAATAAGTTGACTGCTGAACCATCCCCCGCCAAGAATATTTGCGAGGAAGCGCTGGTGGGGGTTGGCATGAGTAGGAGGTGGGCCGACAGCGCGACTGAGCCTGTTATCCAAGTTGATGGATTATGTGAGTTATTAACTCATTGCATTATTTCTGCGTGAATATAATTCGTTTTGCTGATATCATTTGTCTTGTTTTATGCAGTAAGCAAGGAGTACGTCCACGCCGCCTATGATGAGCATATGGAGGGTGGCTCTGTCACGCTGGGCGCTGGGGAAGTTGGCTTCCCCGATCGCTTCGCTGATATGTTCATCCCTGTTGATTTGGGATTTTGCTTTGACAGCGATGCGCCTGGTAGGCCTTTGTACTTATGCTTATGCCTTTAGAATACCAAATTTGGTTAACATTTCTGTTGCACGTATTGTAGATGCGCTTGAGAATTATGAGCTGGAGCTCGCGGAAGAAGAGGTGGAGGAGGAAGCTGAGGTGCCACAACTCAAGCGTAAAGCTAAAGGGAAAACTGGCGCAGGGGCCAGTAAAAAACAGAAGAAAAATGATGCCCCTGTTGCTCAGGATCCTCCTACTCAGGCGAAAGGACTTAAGAAAACCAAGGGGTTTACCTCCAAGGTTTCCTTGTCTTCTTTGCCTCAAGGTGTGGGCAGTCCTCCTGTCCACACGAGGTATGGTGCCGCCACCTCCTCTCTTATGAGCGTGATTCCGATGCGGCGGAAAAGGGAAGCGGCGATGCGCCTGCTGTTTCCTCTTCAACAGGTATACTTTGTTTATACTTTATGGTTTTATGAGCGTGATTCCGATAGAGTTATTAATGAATCTTTGCTCACTCAAATGTTTGTAGAGCCGGCGACCTTGGTGGATCAACCTCAGGCGCAACAAGGTACCGAGGCTGCGCCGAAGGTTGCTTTGAAGTCCCCTGTTTTGCCCTCAAAAAGGGGGAAAATGGACTTCATGGCGATGTTTAACTCGCGGACGGCGGTGCGCCAAGGTATATATTGCGCTTTTATTTTCTGACTTTTTTCTTTTTAGATCAAGTCTTGAATCATTTCTCTTTGTTGGTTTTTTCATAGGCATTATAGCTGGCACACAAGCTGCTGGCGGCACTGCTGGCGCCGGCGCCAGCGCCGTTGGCTCTGCTCCTGCTCCTGCAAGCACTGAATCTCCCCTCATTGGGATTACTAAGGAGCAGGAGGTTGTTTTACGCGCTGATCTCGCGGTGTCGAGACCTCCCTCACCTCCTCCTGCGCGCAGCCCTCCTCGCGAGACTGGTTTTGATTTTTCCAGGTCGCAGGAGAAAAGGCCTGTTACAGAGGAAGATGAGGAGGTCCATTTTGAAGATTCCGATGGCGGCCACGCAAGCCCTGTAGCACCACGAGATTTCGTGGCGCAGTCTTCTCATGGGGCTGGCGCTGACTTTTCTGCTTGCTCCCCGCAGGTATAAGTTCGTTTTGCTCCGCTGCGCGGACTTCCATATTAGTGTTTAGATGACTAGAACGTTGCTTTGTGTTTGCAGGAAGCCGATCACATATACCGCCCGAGATGGAATATTACTGAGGATAGCTCATTTCAGTCCATGGGGGTGTGTGAAGATTCTGGGCTCACTCTGTGCCTCCAGCTGAAAGGAGGTTTCAGGAGGAGCGCGCCCGCGTGGACTTGCTCAACGACCATCTTTTCGCTGGGTCAGCGTTCTTTGCTGCCTCCCAAGAGCTTCGCTATGATTATGTAAAGGTGTGTGATGCTCTTGCGGAGGCCAAGCAAGAGGCTAAGGTATCTGCTTGGAATCTTTCTAACGCTCGAGAGAGAGCTGAGAAACTCCAAGCAGAACTCAGCGAGAACCGAGCAAGTGCCAATGCTGCCTTCGTGAAGCGCGGGCATGAGCTGCAGGCTGCGCGGGAGAAGCTGCAGGCAGCAGAGGCGGACGCGGCCAAGTATGCGCGGCGAGTGCGCGACTTGGAGCTGGATGCAGAGGCGCGTGACCAAGCACTTGTGCAGTCTATCACTGACAAATCTTCATTAGAGAGTGAGGTTGCGCGCCTGAAGAAGGAGCTTGAGGCCACGCGGGCAGAGAAGGATGAAGCCCTGGCGACGGCAGCGTCTAGCCAAGAAGCGCTCGATGCTGCGCGAGCGGAAAGGAAAGAGGCCTTGGCGGCAGCAGCGTCCGACAGAGAGGAGCTGAAACAGACCAAGGAAACTGTTGAGTTGTTAAACTCTCAGATTCCTGCTCTTGAGACGTCTGTTTCTTCCCTCGCGCAGGATCGCCAATGGCTAGTCTCACAGGGTATGACTCGTTGCGCTTATGCGATGAAATACTCAGACGAGTTTCAGACCCTTGTGATGGATTGCAACGCTGCCTCGCGCTTGGTGGGTCGAGCTGAAGGGTTTAAGGATGGCTGTGAATATAGCATGCTGAAGAAGAACCCATCCGACTACCCTTATCAGCTCGACGTTGTCTGCGCGGACATGGCCGAGGTGGGGGAGAAGTATTTGAATACTCCCATTCCCATCCTTGAGCAGGTATTTTAACCTAAATGAGTTTACCTTGACTTATTTTCCTAGTCTTTTTGTACTCACACTTTTCCTTATGCTTTGCAGATAGCCTTGCTTGCTGATCAGCCCGATCTCGGCGCTCTAAAGAAATTACTTGACGAGTGTGAAGGGGCTGGTGGCGGCGATGATGGCGCGGGCAATGCTGCCTCTGCTAGCGGCTCTGGCGTGGCCAAAGGACCCGCTCCTGACACTATTGTGATAGAAGACGACTCCATTCAAGACGAACAGCTTGACTATGGCAAGTTTGGAGATGACGAGGAGCGGGCTGCGCCAGATGCTGAGGGAGGTAATGATGAGGGCGATGAAGAGGCTGACGTCGACATAGAGACTTGAGAAGCCCTTCATGTTTTTTTTTTTTTTATTTGCAGTTTGTATCTCATCATTTTGTAAATTTGTAACCTTCTATGTTTTGGAATGAAATTTTGTTTTTTCCCTTATTCGCATCTTGCGCATTCCCCATTCATCTCTTTATATTGCATGTTTGCTTGTTGAATATAAGATATGCTTGCACGTTGAAATAAGAACAAGGTTGTAAAGAAATTATTTTACTTAATCCTTGTCATATTTTAAGTGATTTTGCAATATCCTGACTATGTTGACACGTGCCTTGGCGTTTCATTATTCCTCTTTTGCGCGACGTTATCGCGCATTTATTATAGGGAATTATGAGTTTTTTAGCCTTTACGTGTCAGTATGTGTTACTATGATATCCATTACAATTCCATGCGCGACCTCGACCTGAGACCTTAACAACTATGTTTTGGCATGTGCTTTGCCTTAGTTGTGCTTAGGTATTTTTATGGTCTAGCTGCGCAGCATGTAGGATGGATCTTGTGAGTGATTTGAGCTAAGGCTCGTATTATTGGGCTAAGGCCCTGAGCTAAGGCTCATATTATTGGGCTAAGGCCCTGACGTTTTTAGAGTTAAAACTCGTTAACGCGTTTGAGCTTGAAGCTCGCGCATGTATGTTTTACTTCGTTTTATTTTTGTTTTGATGTCAATACAATGTTGTCATATTGCTCAAAATTAATAAAGGGAAGTGTGAAACATGTATGCAAAAGGTAATAGAACACACATTAAGAGAAGATAGCGCGTATCATTATTCATAATGGCTTAAAAAGCCTTGATTACAAACTTGAAAATTTTTACATGAAACATTTTCTAAGCTGTGCTGCGTTCCATGCGCGCGGGATCTTCTTTCCATTCAAATCTTTTAAAGCGTATGCGCCTTTTCCCCAATTCTTCCGAGACTTGATAAGGTCCCTCCCAATTGGGGGGACATCTTTCCCGGGGGTATCGCGCGGCTAGCTTCATTGTTTCGAAGGACAAAATCATTCTTCTTGAAGTGGCATTCTTTCACGCGCTGATTGTAATACTTTTCTAGTTTTTTCTTGTATTTGGCTTCACTGATGATAGCCGCTTCTCTGCGCCCTTCAAGTAAGTTGAGATCCAACCTTCTTTCGCGCTCTTTATCAATCTTACTCATCATGAGCACTCTATGGGATGGGCATCCAATTTCTGCTGGAATCATAGCCTCCGTTCCATAGGTTAGCTGAACGGGGATTAACCATTGCTGGTTTTGCTTAATGTCCTGTGCGCCCACAGGACATTAGGTAGCTCCTCGACCCATGAATGGGATTCTCCCTCCAACCTTTTCTTCAGCCCATTTAGCAAGCTTTGGTTCGCCGCGCTCCACTTGGCCATTCCCCTGAGGGTGGTATACTGAAGTGAAGATTTGGTTGATGCGCAATTCCTTGAGCCAGCTGGATATCTTCCTGTCAGTGAATTGTTTGCCATTGTCGCTCACAATTTCCATGGGCAGGCCAAAACGGCATATGATGTGGCTCCAGATAAATTGCTTCATCGCCTCGGCTGTGATTTTTGCTAGTGGCTTGGCTTCAACCCATTTTGTGAAATAGTCTACTGCCACTACCAAAAATTTTACTCGCCCTTGCGCTTGCGGTAGGGGACCCACAATATCGATTGCCCATTTGTGGAAAGGCCATGCAGAGGTCACCGGAATCAAGTTGTTCTTTGGCCGCATGGTGTTTGGCGCATAGCTCTGACACGCTTTGCATTTTTGGATCTCTTTTAACGCGTCCAAGTACATGCCTGGCCAATAGTAACCTGCGCTCATTGCCTTGGCAACCACCATGCACGGGCCAGCATGTATTCCACAGATTCCTTCGTGTATCTCTCTGATCACATAGCTTGCTTCCTCAGCATCTAGGCATTTCATGAGCGGTCCAAGATAAGAGCGTCGATATAATGTACCATCAAGCAGTTCATAGTTCTGCGACTTGTGTCTTATCTTCCTCGCCTGTGCGCGATCGTCCGGTACCTTTCCCTCCTTCAAGAATTCCATTATTGGAGTTATCCATGATGAAGGGGTTGTATGAATTACAAGGACAGACTTCGCTCCCACCGACGGGTTGCTCATTACTTCTACCCTGACATCTTTGCCAAAGTGATCGAAGCTGGTTGATGCCATCTTACTCAGCGCGTCAGCAGACTTGTTTTCACTGCGCGGAATATGTATGATTCTGAAGAAGTCAAATTGCTCGATGAGCTTTTTCGCCTGCTCTAGATACAGAGGCATGGTGTTCTCCTTGGCATCATAAAGGCCATTGACCTGTGCTGCTACCAAGTATGAATCAACATGGGCCTCTAGCTTTTTAACTCCGAACTTGTGCGCGATGCGCAGACCAGCCAGCAGGGCTTCATACTCAGCTTCATTGTTGGTGCTCTTGAAATCCAACCTGATTGCGTAAGTATATTCATGACTTTCTGGATCCACCAGCTTGAGGCCTGCGCCAGACCCTTCATTGTTTGAAGCTCCATCAGTGAATAATCTCCAAACATTTTCTTCATTATTGGCTCGCGGAGGGTCTACCTCGCGCTGAGCCTCTTCAATTTTTCCTTCAGGGATTTCTGCGATGAAATCAGCTAAGAGTTGTCCCTTTATTGCTGGACGGGGCTTATAGGCGATCGTGTGCTCTCCTAATTCCAGCGCCCATTTTGTCAGCCTTCCTGAGAGCGCGGGACGCCGCAAGACTTGCTGGATGTTGTAACCAGTCAGAACTTCAATAGGATGACCATTGAAATATCTATGAAGCTTGCGCGACGCGTGTGTTAGTGACAAAACTAACTTTTCCGTGATGGAGTAGCGCGTCTCAGGATCTGTCAGCACCCGACTCACATAATAGATTGGTGTTTAGATTCCCTTGCGATCCACCAACAACACTGCGCCGATGGCGCGCTCTCCTGCTGACAGGTACAATGTTAGAGTTTCGCCAAGAAGTGGAGCTGTGAGCGCAGGCAGATTTATCAGACATTCTTTTATCTCACTGAAAGCTTGCTCGGCCTCAGGCGTCCACTTGAATTGGCTTTTTTTAGGCAATTTCTCAATGTGTTAACGAATGGGGTAGATTTGCTTGCATGGTTCGCTAGGAACCTGTTGATTGATACCAATCTACCATTCAACTTTTGAACTTCTTTCATGGTGGATGGTGAGGGCATGTCAAGGATAGCCTCCACCTTCTCTGGGTTCACCTTGAAACCATCCTTGGTGACCATTACACCGAGAAATTTCCCTTCTTCTACGCCAAATGTGCATTTGCTCGGCTTGATTGATACCAATCTACCATTCAACTTTTGAACTTCTTTCATGGTGGATGGTGAGGGCATGTCAAGGATAGCCTCCACCTTCTCTGGGTTCACCTTGAAACCATCCTTGGTGACCATTACACCGAGAAATTTCCCTTCTTCTACGCCAAATGTGCATTTGCTCGGGTTGAGCTTCATGTTTACTTCCTTTAGGCGCCAAAGGGTTTCTTCGATGTCTTTGAGCATTTGTTTTTCCTCCCTGCTTTTGATCACCAAATCATCCACGTAGACTTCTAGGTTTCTTCCAATTTGCTCGTTGAAAACCGCGTCCATGAGTCTTTGGTAGGTGGCTCCCGCATTCTTCAAACCAAAGGGCATTTTTGTGTAACAAAAAACACCCTTGTCGGTTCTGAAGGCAGTCTTGTCCTCGTCTTGTGGTGCCATTTGAATTTGGTGATAGCCCTTATAGGCATCCAGAAAACATTTGAGCTTAAATGGCGCCACGGAGTCCACCTTCGCGTCAATGTTTGGGAGGGGGTAACAATCTTTTGGACATGCTTTGTTGAGGTCTTTGAAGTCAATGCACATCCTCCATGACCCGTTGCTCTTCTTTACCATCACAGGATTGGCTACCCATGTCTGGTATCGTATTGGGCGGATGATGTTTGCGCGTAGTAGATCCTCTACTTGCTAATTCATGGCCTTTGCCTTCTCATCCCCCATGATTCTCTTCTTTTGAGCAATTGGCTCTACGGACTTGAACGTGTTGAGAGAATGTTGCGCCAGGTCTCGCGGAACCCCAGTCATATCGGAATGTTGCCACGCGAAGACCGACATATACGTTGTGAGCAATCTTTTCATTCTCAACCTTGTGTCGTCTGATATCGTAGCTCCAATTGTGATTGTTTGCTCTGGGAATTTTGGGTTGAGAATCCATTCCTCTGGCGCGTTGTTTGCCATTGGAAGTTTCATTCTCCCTTCCCGCGGAATACTTGTCACTGCGCACAAATGATCTCGGTATACAAATGTTACACCTGTTGGTGTTGGGAACCCCAACGCGCCGTGCGCTGGCGACGGTATGGCGTTGAATTAGGCAATCGTTCCTCTACCCAAGATCATATTGTGGCATGAAGTGGTGGGCAAGACCAAGAAGTTGACAATTTCAGCTCGCTTGTGTTTCTCATCCCCCATAGTTAGTTCAAATTGTATCTGACCTAAGGGGTGAATGATTTCATTTGAAACACCTGAGATTGGTGCATTCACAATTTCGAGCCTTGCTTGGTCTGCTGGATCCAACTTTCTGAAACATTGCTCATACATGATGTCTGATTCGCTGCCAGTGTCCACCAGGACTTTTGACACTTCATAATGAGCAATGTGTGTAGTGATGACTAGAGGACTGCTGATAGAAGGGCCTCCCCTGATTCTTGGGAAGATTACTTGTTGCTCGCGCCAATCTCCTTGGACTTGCACGCTTCTCTTTCTCGATCTTTGCCCTTGCCTTCCTCCCTCGGCTACACAGATTCTTTTGAACTTTTTGCTGGCTGAGGCTCCATCTGGTTGTTCATTCTCTGGTCTTGGGTTTTTCACCAGGTGAGCCAACTTGCCTGATTTCACATCTCTTTCAATCGCATCCTTCAAATGGTGGCATGCATCGGTGTTGTGCCCTGTGGACTTGTGAAACTCACAATACTTGCCACTGTTTGGTGGTCCCTTATAGTGTAGTGGCTTGGGGCTTTTAAACTGGACATTCTCTGTGCTTAACACTTGTGAAGGCGTTTTAGTGAGGGGAGTCCATATTCTTGGTAGAGGTCTGTTAGGCTCTCTGCCCCCCTCCCTCTTGTCACCCTCTCCGCGATTACGACTGTCTTTTTGGGGCTGGGGTGAGCTTGGTTGCGCCTGCTTTTCTGCGGGAGAAAAACTGGTTTGTTGCAACCTGGACCATACAGAGTTTTGTTTGCCCCTCCTTTCGTTGTTGCGCGGTGCTTCTGCTTGGTGCCCTCTTTCTCTTGCTCTATCTTGGGCAATTTGTTTTTCATTTCGCGCGAAGACTCGCGATGCTTCCATTAGCTTGGCCCAAGTGGTTGGCATGCCATCTCTGCTCACGAGAGCTCTGCGGAGTTGATCACTGCGCGCACCTTGTATAAAGGCCACGCGCAAGAGTTGCTCAGTGATACCTCCAATTGCAAGAGATTCCTGATTGAAACGAGTTATGTAGTCTTCAATCGTTTCATCATTCCTGCGCACGCAGTGCATGATGTCATCAGGGTCGCGCGTGTGTCTGCGCTGCTGTACGAAGTGAGCTTGGAACTTCTCCAATAGCTCTTCGAACCCATCGATTTGTCCAGTCGGCAAGCTTTCGAACCAGACACGCGCCGCGCCCGTGAGGCAGCGAGCAAACATGTGACACCATGTTGGCATCGTCCAGCTTTCTAGGTTTCCAGTGTTATAAAAACCTTGTAAGAAATCGTCTAGATCTGTTGTGCCATCGTACTTGCCCAACCCACTTGGCATCTTGGTTTTGTGTTGAATGTGAGCCTTCGCGATGCGCTCAGTGACTTTTGAATGCTTCACCAAGATGGCTGGCCTGTACGGTGTGGTTACGTCCACTTGCCCTCTCGCTGGTGGGCTGTACGGTGTGCACAGATCCAGAACGGCTTTGGCTCCAGGCGCCATGTTCATGTGCGCGTGGAGCTGTGAGCCTCCTGCATGAGTATCTCGCGTCTTCCTCATGCTGTGCACTTCTTCATCACTAAAATCAGCGTGTTCAGTGTGAACAGAGTGACCATCTTCCGGCGCGCGCGCCCTTTTTGTTGTTCCTTGAATGGTTTGCTTATCAAACGCGAGCCTTTGTGTTAGGTCGGCTAACTTTTTGTGTTTGACCAGCTCATTGTATTTGTCCATTAAACGCCGTTGTTCGTTTATGAGCCATTCTTTAGGGTCATTTGTTTCATCTTCTGGACCCATTGGTCCTTTTTGTTTCGCGCCGGTCAAATTTTGGAACGTGAGATCGTCTGGAGGAGTTTCAGTCTGGCTATGAGGAGTTGTGATGAAGGGATGGTTACTGGTGGTGCGCGCAGAATCACGCGGCACCCTCAGAAACTGCTGTCCCTCATTAACATCCTCACGCTCAATATCCTCCAGAACTTGATCGCTGTTTCGAACACCAGAAACCATGGTGAAGTTTTTCAGAGAGAACTGATGAGATTTTGTTGCCGTTATAACAGGTGATGGCGCCAATGAAGAAACGTGGATCGGCTCACTGGTAGACGATCAACTTTCCTCGGGTATGAGTATGCTATTTCACCGATGGTTCTCCGGAGTATGAGTTCTTCCACCTACAAAACGAGCAGCACCGTGAACTTACCCCTCAGAAAGGGACAGAGGGGTCCTCTTTGGGGTAACCCTCCGGTGTGAGAATAAGAGATTGTAGGAGAAGATAATAATAATCTGAGAGTGAGTAAGGAATTGGAATGTATTTTCTTGCTTACCTCCCCTTGTGGAGGTGGTGTGGTATTTATAGTGTTAGGGTTTCCAATGATTGGGCTCAGATCCCATTAGGGCCTTTTTGGCCTCCTCATGTTGCTTTGCGCCACGTGTCCTTAGGACACCTGGTGCTTTTTCATTGATTATTCTCTGACCCAGGTATTTCACCTGACCCATGTGCAATCACGTGGTAGCACATGGGTTTTACTGAGTTGTCCACCTTTCATTGGCAGCTGTCAACATCAGCATATTCTTATTCCTTAAAGGATACCTTCTAGAAGGTTGTCTGACGAGCACAATCAAGGTTGTCATTATCCTGATTTGGATAAGGACGAGGTTGATTATGTGCACGTGTGATATGCGCCTATCCTGAGGATGCGCGAAGTCTTCTCTTTATTCTCACGCGCAGATGTTTCATGCGCAGATGTGATATGCGCAAGCATATGTAATATGCGTCACGCGCAGATGTGATATGCGTGAGCATATATGATGCGTGAGCATGCGATATGCGCCACGCGCAGATGCGCCACGCGCAGATGTGATATGCGTGAGCATATATGGTGCGCGAGCATGTGATACGCGTGAGCATATGTGATGCGTGAGCATATATGATATGCGTGAGCATATGTGATGCGTGAGCATATGTGATATGCGCCGTGCGCATAGGTTTTGGCTTTGTGCCTTCATGATATCTTGATTTCAAGCCTCTTGTCTATATCTTGTGGGTTGACCCGCCCCGCTCGATGTTAAGGCGGGTACATACCTCTTCATTCTATAATCCAACTCTTGTATTTACTCTTTTCATACAAGATACTGTGTTGAGTTTATATTGGTTTGTCGGTTAACCGGTTTCTTTGTGATGTCACGCGGTGGTTGTTCAGAGGTAGTCGGGGTTGGTTATGGAGTAGAGATAGTGAACAAGGAACTGTTTTGTTATTCGGGTTCATATCGGTTTGCTGGACTTGTTGTCGGAATTTAGTGTCTGAGTTTGGAAGGTGTGAGTGTGTGAATGTTTTAAGGTTCCATATGCATTTATAATTACTGTTACTTTCAAGTGAAGGTAGGGATATGGAATTGTTATTATCTACATTGAATGATGTCTTTTTCATTTTATTATTTATTTATTATTATTATTATTTTTAATTTAATCTGGTACGTTGTTTCAAATTTTCTTTTGATACTAACTTTTACTTTATACAACATCTAATGATGAGACATGTGTTTTTTTTTCTTTTATACTTAAAGTTTAACTAGCATAGTTATATTATTAATAATAATATTATTATTTATTTATATATAACAGTTTAAAATTTTGGTCATTACAACTATTACCCCCTTAAAAGAAATTTCGTCCTCGAAATTTGTAGTATAAAACTTATATGATCATAGAAGTAATAGATACAAAAGTTCTATGGCATTATTCTTGAGAATAAGGTTTATAGTTACTTGGACTAGAGGTTAAATGATTTAATCGGAACTAATTTACATATAGGTTTCCTAAAAACGTACATACGTGATATGAAATTCACAAGTATATTCTAGATCACAATTGTCAATTACTATGCAATAGTGGCCTAATGATTCTCGCACAATAACTTAATGAATTAGCGAGTCATAATATCGAGATGGACACTGACATGCATAACAGGAAACCCATAACACACCGTTGTAAATGCATTCACAATTATGTTCCGGGCCATAATTGTCAATCAACTTACAAGTGCGTACTAATGGTTTCTCAAAATGCATCTTAATGTCATATCTCGACATACGAAGGGTTGACGTGGAATACTACTGCATATCTTAATATTTCACATCTTTATGGTACATATTAGGGTAATTACGGATAACATAAGGGATATTAATATTTATATCTCCTATTAAGATATTGGTAGTCAAAGCTAAGAATCTAGCACAACTTCGCAAGATTAATTAGTAAATACTAAAATTAATCCGAAAGATTCACGAGATTAGGTTTCTTAAGTACTATGGTAGTGAGTTAAGAATGGGTATCTTATATATACAGACAATTGACTTCATAACGTATAAATTATGTTTTTTAATGACCGCATTGGACATCAAATCGGATGCCTTACCGATTACTGGTTGGACCGGTCTGACCGGTTAGACCGGATTCAAGAATCGGATGACATCACAAATAAATAAATTTTATAATAACTTTTAAAACGATAAACATAAGTTCATGTTTTAATTTTTTAGAAATAAAACTAAAAGATAATTTTTAATATATGTATATATATTTTTTTAACTCTCTCTCGTGAACTATCATATATATATATAAAGTGATGCGCCAAACACACGCAAAATCAAGTTGGTGGAGTTGGTCACTTAAATGTTAACTAATTTTTAATTGAGTTTACACATGTTCGAAACCCGTATCATTATTTATTTTTTAAAAAAGAACTTTCAGTTGAATTTTTCCTTTGCATACCGGTTCAACCAAACCGAATGGTTCACTGGTTTAGCCGAAAACCTCCATGACCAGCCGGTTAATTTGAAAATTGAAAACGGTCTGAAGGTAGTAAATCAGACCGTTGTTCTGTCTGATTACGGATCGGACCGGATGACATCACAAATAAATAAATTTTATAATAACTTTTAAAACGATAAACATAAGTTCATGTTTTAATTTTTTAGAAATAAAACTAAAAGATAATTTTTAATATATGTATATATATTTTTTTAATTCTCTCTCGTGAACTATCATATATATATATAAAGTGATGCGCCAAACACACGCAAAATCAAGTTGGTGGAGTTGGTCACTTAAATGTTAACTAATTTTTAATTGAGTTTACACATGTTCGAAACCCGTATCATTACTTATTTTTTAAAAAAGAACTTTCAGTTGAATTTTTCCTTTGCATACCGGTTCAACCAAACCGAATGGTTCACTGGTTTAGCCGAAAAACTCCATGACCAGCCGGTTAATTTGAAAATTGAAAACGGTCTGAAGGTAGTAAATCAGACCGTTGTTCTGTCTGATTACGGATCGGACCGGACGATTCAAATTTAAAAACATTGTTTCAAAATATCAAAATAACTTCATTCGTTTGAAAGTAGTCATAACATTTTAAAATTTTACCATAATGAAAATGGTAATTATTTTATTTTATATTCTTGATAACGAATCAATGCTTCATTTTCCAAAGGATACTCATATATATGTTATGAATACTTATTTGCCAATTACATAAATTCTATTTTTAAGTTCTATATATAACAATTTTTAGATTTGAAGCAATCCTTAAAGGTTTGGAATTAAACATTTCACAAAATGATTAGTTAGTGGACAGATATATAAAAGGTTTCTTTTATTAAATATAAGTTAGATGATCAATTATTTTTATTTCTTTTTTATTATTATTATTATTATTTTCAACGAGGTTGGTCATATTTCGTCTTCGATATTTTTAATCATGGCCGTCCTTGAGAATTCGCATGCCTAATACGAGTAAATTTTTTTTGGCTCATATATAAATATATATTTCTCAAAAAATTTGATGATCATCGTAATATGAATACACAAAATAAATTTAATTACTTATTGTAGCAAAAGTACATAATACAAAGTTAAGCGATAAAAAAAACAAAATTAAACAAGCCAAGCGACACTCCTAAAATATTTTAAAGTTATTGATCAAATTCTCACCACATAAGTTTTAATTCATACATAGATACACACTTTTGTTTTCTTTTTTTTTTTCTTACTGACATCGTGTCCTAGACGACATCGGAGCCGTGTTGGTGTAAAAGGTATACCAAGTTTTAATTCAATTGTGTCATTTATAATTATGGCATATAAATTTTTTTTAAATCTTAATTTACAATATATATATATATATATATATTGGGTGTTTAAGAGATGTATAAATTATTTGACGTCCTATAAGGTATAAATAAAATAACAACGTGATGCTTGAAAACTTTCAATTCTTGTAAACGAATGTTTAAAGTTTAAAAGTTAAAGAATAAAGAGTTAAAAGAAGCTTTGTAAAGTTACTCATGTGGTCTATAGAATAATTAAATAAATATCAATTTATTAACGGGGGAGTTTACAAGGAACGTTGAAGTGTGCTGGTGAACAGTTCTCCGGGTAGACTTCACATAAAGTATTTTCCTTCGAAAATACTCACCTAGAAGACTTCAATCTTCTTTACCATAGCAAACTTTCCTCGATATGGCCCTACGAGCAAACTATTCTTCATGAATCCCTTCAGCTCTTTGTTAAATAATAACTTATTAAGCAAACCATAGTGTGCTGGTAACATTATTTGAACTATGCTAGTAGCACTGTAACTTGCTCGGAGTTGAACCTTGCAGGAGAAAGTACTTAGAATATTTCTTGATCACTTTCAAAAAGCATGCTCGAACTACTGTTTATTAATCAAACCTTGCTAGATCTTCCAAATACTTGGCTTCAAAAGCTTGGTTTAGTCAAGGGTTCGCTAGTAAGCAAACCATGCTCGACTTGAAGAACACCTTTGCTAGACGAAGTGAACCCTGCTCGGATGATCACTTAAGAAGACTTCAAGAAGATAACCTTGTTCGATAGGAAAAATACCTTGCTAGGACAAGTAAAACCCTGCTCGGATGTCCAAGTGTGCTCGGTTTCCATACATAGCCGTTTCAAAGGAGTGTTGAGAAGATTCCAATCTCCCTTAATCTTCCTTAAGTCATTTCAAGTCAAATTCTTGACTCAACAAAAAATAAGTAAAAAGAAGGAGAGTGATTACTCACCTTATCAGACGAGTAAACACGAATAAAATAAAAAGAATGACGATGGTAAATCAAGCGTTGACAGTAAAGCCTAATAAAGATTAAGTGCGGAAACAGATATAAGGAACTGATGGATAAAAAAGAGTTACACGACCGTTATAATTTTGTTAAATATTCATATTATTTAGACTTATTATTATATAGACCTTTTAAATCTATCTTTACTACTATATTCAATATTATAAATGAAATTTTATTATGTAAAAATTATATGTTTATAATATATATATATATATATAGAAAAAGATTACTCATCTAAAGTATATACATACAATATATGTTTATGGTATTTATAAAAGTTAATTTATCCATTTAAATGTATTTAAACAATTAATTCTTAAGTATAAACAAGTTGTTATTATATATATATATACATATACTAGACGGGTGCCCGCGCGATGCGGCGTTTAAGGCCCCGTTACCGAAGCCCTACTTTGGACGTTGGATTTACTCATAAACACAATTCTAAATATCAGATTTAATTAAAAAATATGCGGGATATAAATCTTCAAACAAAATATGTTTACATAAGCTTCAAATCTTGTCTTAACAAACATTAAAGTCGTTTAAACATACTATATGGTCTTTAAAAATAACGTAACATTTCCTTGAGATGCCAGTATCTTCAATTCCATGCCATGTGTTCCCCTCAAGCATGCTGCCTCATTCTACTCACCTGCGTGCATACTAAAAGTCAGCTATGCTGAGTGATTTCTAGTTAATCATACAACAGACAACACATTCATATTTACATACTTTCATTCATACTTTCATACATTCATTCATCATACACTTACTTACCTTCATACCTTACGTTTTAAAGAGCATTACTCCATACCTTTCTTGAGTATTATTAGGGCCCGGTTCCCTCTTGCCTCGAATATTATTAGGGTTCGGTTCCCTCTTGCCTCGAGTATTATTAGGGCTCGGTTCCCTTTCGTTACCATACAACCATACATTACCCTACCTTGTATTATCCTTATAACATTCATACATATATACATACATATCATACATGCATTATTCATGCATACTTTATCTCATATACTCATTTCATACTTACTACATAATACCTTCCTTAACAATACGTGCAATACCCGAAGATCGTTCACGTACTGTCAAGTATTCATTCATAATATAAACATAAATATCACATTCATCATTAAGGCATACACTTACCATTTATGGTAAGTGTATTAACATTCACATTGAGTATGCACACAACCCCAAAAACATAACAAGGAAATCGGGCTAGAAACTCACCTTGGTCCTATTTTGTTCTCCGTTAATTGTTAATCCCTTCTTTAATTGAGCTTTTCTAACTGTATATGAGTTACACGTATCAATACTTGGCCTATTTGAATTTCAGCCAAAATTGGCTAAGTCTGGTCTAATCTAATGGCCTTGTATTAGATTACTTTTACTTAGATTTTATTCTTAAACCCTAGCATATTTGAATTTATGGTTTTCATTTAGTTTAACATTCTTTTATTTTATCTCCTTAGGTTCTTATAATGCATACCATAATGTGTGTGTGTGTGTGTATACGGGTGACCATGAATTCGAGTCTCCATGTACCCGAATCATTATGATATGCGGGTCCTTGTAAACGAGTGCATGTAAGCGAGTTCATGTAAGTGAACCCGCATATAATCAATCGACTCAACAGTGTGTTCGTGTTTAAATGTAATCGAGTCTTAGTGTAAGCGAGTTAAGAGTTCATAATCAAGTCCTTTGTAATCGACCCTTTGTATGTATTCGAACCCTTACTTGTAATCGGTTCATCATGTGAGCGAGTATATTATGTGTACAGATTAGTCCATTGTAATCTAATTTAGGCATTGTAATCGAATGTATATGTATGCAATGAGGTTACATACATGTAAGCGATATGCCCTATTGTAATCAAATCTTCTTTTTGTTCGAGTGTCACTATAGTAATTGATTAAGTATATTTTAAGTGATTATATTTGTGTAATCGATTTTCATATTGTAAGTGTACCATAGTAATCGATTTCTTGATGTATTCGAGTATCGATTTGTATGTGAGTCTTAAATTGTATTCGAGTAGCTCCATGTAAGCGATAAGGCCATTTGTAAGCGAGTATTGTGTTTGTATTCGACTGGTCCATTGTAAGCGAGTTCCTTTGCTGTAAGCGAGTCATACAAGTAATCGAGTCACAGAGTAAGCGAGCTCAATGTATGCAACTAGACATTGTTATCGACTATAAAATTTGTAAGCGAATGAGCAGAGCATTATTTAAGTGTTAGTTCACGGTTCGGCCCTTTATTATCGTTATCTTTACCCGTTTTAACCCTAACACCTAGTCGTGGCTCGGTATGGACTCATAAATTTTTCCCTAACCGTTTTCGGCCAAAACTTAACCTGAGTTACCATAAAGCTTGAACCTTTATGGCTAGAAACGTTTAAGACTAGATCTAGGGTTTCTTAAATGAGTCGTTCATGTTCATAAGCTTGTTAAGTCCATTTTAACATCAAGTTTGCTACTTTATGGTTCGTTATACCTGATCTATTCTACGTTTAAGTTTCAAGGCTAACCGTTCATAAAAACGTAAACTTGAAAGATAAAGGACATACCTTTTCTTTATTTTTTCAAGGTTATGGTTTAGCTTGGTGATGAACTACAATCTAGTATCTTGCTTGTTTGTTCAAGATCTATCAAAGAACCAAGTTTGGTTTGTTCTTGGACATCTTTCTCTCTCTCGGCCGATTATGGTAATGTGTATGTGTGTTTTGATTGTGTAGAAAATAAGATGGATAGAAATAAGGGATTTAGGGTTTTAGGGAGGTTTAAGGGAGTATTTATACTCTCTTAAGCCCAAGGACCTAAGGCTCATCCCATCCCTTATTCCATCTTTCTCCACCCAAGTCCATATTCATTTTTAATATTTAATCTTAACTAAATATTAACGCACGTTTCACAACATACTTTTTTTATTTAATATTATAAAATCAAGGATGTTACAAGTCTTCCCCCCTTAAAGAGGTTTCGTCCCCGAAACCTAACTATTACTTAAACAGATTAGGGTAAAACTTGCGCATCTCATCCTCAGCTTCTCAATTAGCATCTGATCCTTTGCGATGTTTCCATATCACTTTCACTAACGGTATAACCTTATGACAAAGTTTCTTCTCCTTGTGATCAACTAACTCTATGGGTTGCTTAATGTAGTTTAATCGTTCATCAACCTCAATATCCATTAATGGCATGTGAGACATGTCATCAGCTACACAATTTCTCATATGAGAAACATGGAAGATTGAATGAATCCCTTCTAGCTCCCCGGGTAAATCTAACTTGTAAGCTATTTCACCAACGCAATCTATAATCCTAAATGGTCCAATGTACCTTGGACTCAACTTTCCACTTTTCCTAATAACGGATAATTCCTTTCCAAGGCGAGACTTGAGCATCACTTTGTCACCAACGTTAAACTCAATCGGTCGTCGCCGCTTATCAGCATACGACATCTGTCTGTCTTGAGAAGCTTTCATCCTTGCCTTAATCTGATTGAACTTTAAAGATGTTTCTTGAACAACTTATAAACTTCCCATCTCTTTCAGATCAATTTCTCCCCAACACACAACCGTAGAACATTTCAAACGGTGGCCTACCAATACATGAATGGTAGCTATTGTTATAGTAGAACTCTACCACATTCAGGTGATCATCCCAACTCCAAAGTCTAAAACACAAGCACGTATCATATCCTCAAGGTTTTGGATCGTCCTTTCAGACTGTCCTTCTATTTGAGAGTGATACGCCGTACTGATGTTCAATTTTGTCCCCATGGCTTCATGGAACTTCTTCCAAAATCTCGAAGTAAACCGAGTATCTCTATCAGACACGATCGATAACGGTACTCCATGCTTAGACAAAACCTATTTGATGAACAAACTTGCTAGCACTTCTGACGAGATGGCCTCTCGTATAGGCAGAAAGTGAGCACTTTTGGTCAAACGATCCACAATCACCAAGATGGTATCATGATGTTTAGCTGTACGAGGTAGCTTAGTTAGGAAATTGTAACATCCCTAAATTCTCGTAAGCCGAATGTCTCGCGTTGTAGAGTTGTTAAATAAATTTCGGGGGTTCGTTTGTGTGTCCAAGGTCCTCTTGGTACTTTTGTAAGTTAATTTATTCTAGTATGTCTGCAATAGTTAACTCCATAAAGGAACTTGTTGGGATCGTAAGTAACGAAGCGAATGATGAGAAAGTAGAGATGATCGAGAAGAACGGGTGAATGTCGTTGCATCCTAATTGAAAAGGACTGAAAGGAAGAGACTACATAGTGTAGCGAATATGGATGAAGACGCTTAGAAGAATGTAGTTGTGTACCTGAGACTTTATGGAATAGACCACTAGCGATACTTTCTTTAAAGTATGAGATTGGTTAAGAATTGTATGGTAGAACTAAAGGGACGTGAGTTCCTTGCTACTCTTTATGTTTGACCTTAAGAGAGTACGATGTTGTTTGGGATTGGATTTGATGTTTGATTTTAAGGCTCATGTAGTATGTAGGAGTAAGTTGATAAGGTTGAAGTCTTTGGATGGCGGTATAGTGACGGTTTATGGTATTAATGAAAGTTCAAGGCTTAACATCATTTCGATGATAAAAGCCGAAGGTTTGTGAAGGCAAGGGTGCAGTGCCTACCTGGCGTACGTTGTCAAAGATACGGCTGAGACGAAAGAAAGCAATGATGTTATCGTAGGGTGTGACTATCTAGAAGTGTTCCCGGAGACCTACCAGGGGTAGAATTCTAGATAGGAGAAATACCAGGAGCACGACCCGTCGCGAGAGCACCTTACCATCTGGCGATGTCCGAGATGAAAGAGTTAATGTCCAAACTGCAAGAACACCTCGACAAAGGTGCTTTAAAGTAGAGTGTTTCCTTGCGGGGTGTACGGGTGATGTTCGTGAAGGAGAAAGACGAAAGTATGGGGATGTGTATAGAATACTATGGGTTGAACAAGCATACTGTGAAGAATAGATATTCGTTGCCACAAATGGATGATTTGTTTGATCAAATGCAAGGTGCGAGTTGGTCCTCGCAAATAGACCTCAGAGCAGGCTATCATCAGTTGATAGTGAAAGAGGCAGACATCCCTGAGACAACATATTAGACGCGATATGAATACTACGAGTTTCTCGTGATATCATGGATAAAAGAATGCTCAAGCAACATATATGGTTATGATGAATAGGTTGTGTCATCTGATAGTGGACAAATCTGACATTGCTTTAGTTGATGATAATCTTGAAATATTTAAGGAATAAGTCTGCTCATGTTGAACAGTTGAGAGAAGTGTTGGAGACGCTGAAGAAAGAGTAGTTGTATGCTAGGTTTTCAAGGTGTACCATTGATACATGGATATCTCTTCAAGCATAAAGAACGGAATACAAGGCAAGAAGATGAGTAAGGCAGATAAAGGAATGTGATTGTGAAACCAAGTATTATCCTAGTAAGGCTCACGAGGTCACTAGCGCACTAAGTCATAAAGGTGGAGAAGTTATCACGACAATTCGTATAAATTAGTTAGTACTTCGGATTGCATGAGAAAGATCCACGAGGTACAATTAGAAGTTTAAAGAATGAAAGCAAGATGAAAAACGATGAGTTATCGGGTTACATAGAGATTTGAAAGATAATACTTATGATGTGAGAATCGGATTTAGTCGCAGGTAGATTCGTTAGACATGAGAGATCCACCAATATGTATCAAGACTTGTAGATAGATTACTAGTGGTCGAGTATGGAAGACGCAATATATGATATGCCAGTAAGTGTTTGACTTGCTTGCAAGTCAAGGCGGAAGATCAGAAATTGCATGGAAAGGAACAACCATTAGAAACACCAGAATGGAGATTGGAACGCATCACCATGGATTTCATAACTTAGCTACCGTGTACAGCTAGAAACCATGATACTATATGGGTGATTGTGGACCGTTTGAAGAAAGGTTCTCACTTTATACCAAAATGGGAAGCTATCTCCTCGGAAATGTTAGTTAAGGAGTTCATTAGCAAGATTGTGACAAGGCATGGAGTGCCATTGTCATTTGTGTCAAACATAAATAGTCGGTTTACATTGGGGTTTCGAAAGGAAGGAATTTGATTACAATGAAGGCAGATACTGATGAAGGTGAAACCCTTAAGTAGAAGTCAAATGAAGATGAGTTCATGGTATGTAACCGTTTTGGAAGAATAGGATAATTTGCCTACACAGACAAGAACAACCGCAAGTATTACGAAGGTGAAACCGACAGAAACGCAAAAAGAAGGTTCAAGAAACCATGGACAAAAGCTGGAAAGACATGCAGGGAAGGCGTAGAGATAGCTTCGACTTGTGTTATTGGAATTAAGTCTTAACGTGAATGATTAGGGTGTAACTGATATTCATGTGATCACCAACGGGAAGTCCTCTAGGTCGGCAAAGATAGAATGGTATTATAAATATTCATATGAAGGCCAACACATGCTCAAAAAAGGAAGTCTGTAAAATAAATGGTTATGATATGTCAGATAGCCTGATATACAATAGCAGACAACAATGGATTCATAGGACAATATGAGACTTTATTAGTCGAGAAAAGAAAGATGTATCCTCAGGGACTTCATGATCAAGCTACCGAAGTCAGCTATAACTCATGAACCCTATGTGTTGATGCAGTGCTGAGAATGAAAGAAGCTTTAAATGGTGACTTAAGGAGTTCTCTAACAAGTTATGCAATGGATGTGCTCAAGAATTGCAAGAAGTGTTCTATATTAAGGAATAGACCAAAGAGATTTCAAGAAGTAATCCTTAAGGAGAATCTGGAAAGGTTTCCTTTTTGAAATTAATATGTTTTGAACGTATTGCAAAGCAGTATATTTCGTAAAGGTTGTAATTGGACGGAATGGTCATTCAGTGCTAAGGGTAATGATAGTAAGTGCAATGCTTCTATTTAAAGGCCAAGAAAAAAAGCATGCTTGTGGGAGTGATTTGCACTTGCAAAGTCTGGACAAGGAAGCGCATCATCGAAGACTTCATGGACAAGCTACCTAAGAAAGCTAAAACCAATTAAGATCACTCGATTATTGTTGGACACAGGGTAAACCGGTAAGTCAGGAAGCTAAAGAAACGATGTGAATACAAGAATTATTCCTTTTACAAGGACTAAGCAGGTTTCGAGGACGAAACCTCTTATAAGGTGGGTAGACTTGTAACACCACGAAATTTTAAGAATAATATTTAATATATTATTTATTTATGGTGGAAAAGTTTACTTGAGTTAGTAGAGAATTAATAAAATAATAACGATGGATGGATAAGTAGGCTAATTAGATGGAATTAATTATGGACCAAAAAGAAAATATGGGCCTAAGGTCTATGGGCTTAAGGGAGTATAAATACCCCTTAAATTCTAATCATTTCCATTTTCATCAATCTCTACACCATAGCATACGCCATAAAAAACACACACTTATCCAATTTACGTTTTCGAGAAAACCATCCACAAAGACACAAATATTCCCAAAGATCTAACCGTCGTATTGGTCTCAAATTTTAACTAAGTGTTCATGGTATATAAATGAAATATTCCACCGACTAGATCTTCGATCAGAGGTCGGGAAGTCTGGTTTTTATCAGAAAATCCATAGCAGCTCAAAAATTAAGATTCTGGCGCTAATTAGCTATTCCGGCGACTGTAGCGGTAGTTTCCGGCGAAGGCGAGTTGATGGGATTTTTGATCAGGGTGAGACGGTTCTGTGACCGCTTGAATCACTCAATTCCGAGTTCGTTTGATATAGTTTTAGTCTATTCGAGTGATTTTGATTATAAACATCAAAGGTACGTTTTTGTTAAAAAGGTTTACTTTTCGTGTACGGATATACATGAAAATTGGTAGGATTATAGATCGGGTCATGATTATTGATAAATTAATGAACTTGATGGTAAACGAGTTAGTTGGTTCGTTTCGGGTGAAACGAGTAGTGTTCGGTTCGTGAAAAGGACGGGTAAACGAAGTAGGTTTTGCATGAAACTTGGTAGGATAGTAAATTGGGTGTTGTTATACCCTACAATTTTAAACTAGATGTTAAAAGTAGACTTAATGAACTCGTTAGTAAACACGGTTCACTTAGAAACCCTAGATCTAGCTTAAATACGTTTAAAATCAATAAAGGTTCAAGCTTTATGGATAAAAAAGCTCGATCTTGGTCTAGTATGGAAAGGAAAAACGGTTAGGAAGATATATAACAATAAACTACGTGAATGGATGTTAGTATATGAAAAGAAAACGTGAATATGGTGGTAAAAACCCCAACAGTGGATTGTATGCGAATGAAACAAGTATTCGAGTGATGGTATTCGAATGAACATGGGTTCAAATAAAGTAAAGTATTCGAATGGTGAACACTCAAAAAGAAAGATAAGGAAAGAAAGAAAGGAAGAAAGACAGGTAAGAAGTTCTATTCGAATATATTTGTATTCGAATACAATTGCATTTCAATACATTGTCATTCGCATACACTGTCATTAGAATACAAGGCTTTCCATTCGAATACATGGTCAAATCGCATACTATGTCCTTGAATACAAATATGTACTTGAATACAAAGGTGTTCGAATAATAAAGGTATTCGAATACAAATGTATTCGAATGCAAGAGTATTCGAATACAAATTTTATTTGAGTACAAAGTGTATTCGGGTACAAAGTGTATTCGAGTACAAGTGTATTCGAATACAAGTGTATATGAATGGACATGGAACACTTAATTGGAATAGACCAGACTTAACCATTTCTGGTGAAACTTAAATGAAGAGTATAGGATTAGATAATTGATACATCTAATTAATATACTTAACCGAGTCACTTTCGGCCTTCCCTGCCTTTTTTAGGTGCAATATCTAAAAGTATTGCAAGGGTTCTTATATATCCCGTTATCAGGTTTGTTAGTTTTGACTTATCTTTGTTTGTAAAATGATATTATGTCCAACTTTTTAAACAATCTATATGAATGTTTTGCAGGTGCTGGATCATGATAGTGATGATGAAACCAAGGGGAAAAAATTGCACAAAACACTGATGGGCTTTCTTGACGGTATTTGAAAACGTGAAGGGATATTTGCGTTTTTTAAGGGGCTTGTAGGCTCAAATATTGAAGATGGTTTTAAGTTTGGTCTTACTCTTGATGACAGAAGAGAAAATAGCTGCTACTCATACTTGCAGTTAGAAGTTATCTTGTGGTCTCGCAAGGGAGGTTAAGGGTTTAGTAAAATAAAAAGGTTAGAATAGTTCTCTTTGATTAATTGATTAATTGTTAACTACTCTGTTCAATAGTATTCTCAAATCAGGTAAGATGCCAGACCAGTGGAGGAGCAGCGTTGTAGTTCCTATCTATAAGAACAAAAGAGACGCCCAATGTTGTGGTAACTACCGAGGAATCAAACTACTAAGTCATACTATGAAGCTATGGGAAAGAGTGATTGAGGTTAAACTTAGACGAGAAACTCAGGTTACGGTCAACCAATTTGGCTTCATGCCGGGGCGTTCCACCACAGAGGCAATACACCTTATAAGAAGATTAATGGAAAAGTATAGGGAGAAGAAGCGTGATCTACATATGGTGTTTATTGACCTAGAAAAGGCCTACGACAGTGTGCCACGACAGGTGCTCTGGGAGTGCTTGGAGGGTAGAAGAGTGCCCAGGAAATACATAGAGATAATTATGGATATGTATACCAGGAGTGAAACAAGTGTCCGTGCGCCAGTGGGGGATACTGATTTCTTTCCTGTAGAGGTAGGTCTTCACCAGGGGTCAGCGTTGAGCCCGTTCTTTTTGCAGTAGTCTTGGATGAGTTGTCAAAGTCGATTCAGGGGACTCTCCCGTGGTGCATGATGTTCGCAGACGATATTGTGTTACTTGCTGAGAAAAAACAAGATCTAAACATGAGGCTTGAGGAGTGGCGAACAACCTTAGAGACAAAAGGTTTAAAGATTAGCCGATCTAAGACGGAGTACCTACACTGTGATTTTGGTGAGATAAACGACAGTGAAGACGCACACATCACAATTGAAGGGCAGGTGGTCCCGCAGGTAACGAAGTTCAAGTATTTAGGATCATTTGTACAGAGCGATGGGGAATTAGACAGTGATGTGACCCACCGAGTTCAGGTAGGATGGTGTAGATGGAAAGCAGCCACAGGTATATTATGCGACAAGAGTTTCCCGACTAATCTGAAGGGAAAATTCTATAGGGTGGCAGTTAGACCTGCAATGCTATATGGAACAGATTGTTGGGCCATCAAGAAGGCACAAGTGCGGAAGATGGAGGTAGCAGAAATGAGAATGCTACGTTGGATGTGTGGGCATACAAGGCTAGACAGAATAAGAAACGTTGTGCTTCGCGAGAGATTAGGGGTGGCGAACATAGCAGACAAGATAAGAGAGTGGAGATTGAGATGGTTTGGACATGTAAAGAGAAGACAGACGACGAATCCTGTTAGATCCGTAGAAAACATTACTATAGAGGGGAGGAGGGGTAGAGGACGACCGAAATTGACTTGGGATGAGAGGATTAGGCATGATTTGATAGACCTAAACCTCTCCGAGGACATGGTTGAGGATAGGAATTCGTGGAGAAGTAGAATTAAAGTTAAGGATTTTTAGAGAGAATTGAATACCTTAGGGCTTAGACTTAACTTATTTAGGTCACATACCATAATGATATTTCCCTTACATATTTTATTATTATTATTATTAGCTTTTATATTGCGGTTAAACTGTGACCTTTTTATTAATATTATTATAATTAGTAGTAGTTTTTTATATAACTGTTAAACTTTGATTTCCTTTTTTTGCTTCATACACATGTTCTTAGAGCCGAGGGTCTCTCTGGAAGCCACCTCTTTATTCCTTTGGATAGAGGTACGGTGTGTCTACATCCCACCCTCCCCAGACCCTACCTATAGCTCTGCTGTCGGTGGGATTTTACTGGGTATGATTGATTGATTGATTGATTTACCCTCCTCAGACCCTACCATAGCTTTGCTATTGGTGGGATATACTGAGTACGATGATGATGATGATGACGATGATGATGATATTGTGTAACAAGAATAAGAGGTGATGTTTGATGTTATGATTGAAGAAATTCTTTTAGTAGAAGGACTGCGTCAAATGGCAATCCCATAACTTTGAGACATTTTGGATTTAATAAAGGTTTACTGTTCTTAATTAAAAATTATGTTTGAGTTTGTTCTGGTTACTTTTTATAGTTTAGTACTTTGTAAACATCAACAGAGTTTGTATGTCATTTTATCAAAGTCTAATTTATAATGCACAAAAACTCCTAAGTTTATTTTAAATTCACTTTTGCAGTTTTGCTTTCTCTGAAAATATGATGTTTTGGTGTTTGACTAATGTGATTTCTTAACTCGGTACATTCTCTGATTAAAAATGGCATTTTTGTTCAGAAGTGAAGAGATGGGTTTTAAAAACTAACTAAGAATATTATTATTATTATTATTATTATTATTACAAAAGTGGTTGTAGACACGTTCTTTTGTGCAACACCTACAACTTTGTATTGCATCATACGTGTTGATTCCTGGCGCCACCATTTGTGTGAATTTCATCACCACCATTGTGTAGTTTTGTACTTATGGGACACGGATATGGGTTGGGTACATGAGTGGTATGGCTCGAGTGATAATCTTGAGGGAAATTTGATCGCGGGTTGGATTACTCATAATGAGCCTGTTATCAAAATGGTTGTTGAGAGCAGGTTCCTTTTATTGTTTAGCTACACATGGTAGTATACAGGGTTCCATTCTGCATAGGTTTGTTGAGTTTCCATCTTTAATTTTCTTTTTGTGTTTTCTAACGGCATGTCTAGCAAAGGTAGGGATTAAAACCAAGGTGCTACATGGGTAAATGGGCAATCTAGGTTCTAATTCTAAACTGTCTGTTTAATTATGAATAATTTTTGTTGGGTTGGTTAGACTTTGTTGGTCGTAGGGTTAGTAAATTAATTAAAGAGATAAATACTATAGGGAACAAAGGTACCATAATTAACCAACATTCATTAATTTAAAGAAAATAAATACGTAACTATGTTTAACTTAGTTTTTATGATATTTATACGTAAATTTCTTATTTTGTTCAACTCAAAGTAACTAACAACTAAACAAACTTTATTTGAAATTTGACTCAAAGATCAATCTTTACATTAAAGCTAAAGGAAAACTCTTTACCCAATCAATTTCTTAACATGGTCATTGACCAAAAAACAGGAAATACTAAGATCTATTATAAACAATAAATAGTTTGTAAATGAAAAAGACCTGTCGTGAAGTGATACTATAACGAACCAAACTCCTACCGATTTAACTCCCGTTGAACCCCGTCGCAAAGCGCGGGCACTTCTGCTAGTATATATATATATATACTAGACGGGTACCCGCGGGATGCAGCGGGTGTTTGAACCTTTTAATCACGTACAAATATAAGTGTTTATGGTTCGGTTAAAACCTTGAAAGCGTTTAAATCGGTCATTGGTTTGACTTCTTTATTCTTTTTCTTTTTTACTTTCGGTTTGTTGGTCGGTTTCAAAATTTTTAAAACGTAGTAAATGATTGGTTCGCGGTTTATATTGGCAACTGGCCATATGAAACCAGAAAAGACTGTAAATTAACCTAATTGCAATATGAATCCTTTTGTAATCTTTGTTGTTATTATTTCACGTCCTAAATCTTCCATTAATATTTACCATTTATGTGGCCAAAATTATCAATTTTTATTTATGATCATCTCATGTATCATATTATGTTGGTTTTTAGTTAAAATTGACGGTACATTTAAATTATTAATTATTTTAAACTAAATTTATTATTAAAGTATAAACTGTGACACCAAACTGGAACAAGGCCGTTTGTAACGATTCGGTTTCAATTTTCAATGATTGAGTTCGGTTTTGGACGACAAAAATCAGTATTAACGGTTGGACTCACAAGTTTAACTTAAAAACCATCAAAACCGACACTAAACACCCCTACGTAACATATTAATTTATTTAAAATTAAAAAAAATTACAACAATAACATATCTAAATATATGAGAATAAAATGCTCGTTTTTATGATGCAATTTGCTTATAAAAATATTAACGTATGAAAAGGCTATAGTCGTTTAAAAATCATGGGTAGGAAGGTAGTTTACAAGTTAAATTAAAAACATAATATGGTTAAAGATGAGGGACTAAAATTGTAAGTTGAATGAATTGTGTTTTAAAAACATGTTTACCCTTACTAACATATGTATCTCATGCTTTAAGTGTTGTAAATTACTTAAAAATGGGTCTTTTAATTTGCCCTTGTTTGGTGTATTATATATAGTATATATATAGTATATATATATATATATATATATATAGTATATATATATAGTATATATATATATATATATATATATATATATATATATATATATATATATATATATATATGACAATCTTAATAACTCTTTTAAGGTTAGATCGTCAAGACCATTTTTATCCAATATATGGATCAGCTCCTCCTCAATCCTATGTTGAACATAACTCCCAACTCTAATGGATCTTTTGCCTTCATATATATATATATATATATATATATATATATATATATAGGATTAGGTTCATTTCAGAAGTGTTTCTTTATGCGAGAAATGCGAGAAGTCATTACAACCAATCATAAAGTTTCTGTTATTTATGATTTATTTTAATAGAAGGGGTATTTTAGTACAAAGCTTTTTTTTCATATATGACAAGTAACTTATGTGTGGGATAAGTTACATTTTTTTTGTTTTTAATATAAATATTATAATATAGCTTGTTTCATTTATCATAAAATAATTGATCTTCCGAATTCTATTTTATCAATTAATATAACTAAGTTACAAACTAGTTTTTTCTTTAAATTCTTTATTTTTGGTAATTTTAATTTATGATTAATTTGTTCATTTTAATTTTTCGAACTTAACTAAATTTAGGAAGATTTTCAACTTAATACCGAATTCGTAAAACCACATGCACAGTACATAAATGATCATACACATGATAAAATTTACACATATACAATTCAAAATACCACATACACATTACATATATGAATCTACACATGACAAATTTACGCATACACAGTTAGAAATACCACCTACACAGTACATATATGAACTTACATAACTACGTACGATAATATATACATATACACAATTCAAAATACCAGGTACACGATACATATATGGACCTACACACGCTAAAATATACACATACATAATTCGCAATGCAACCTAAACAGTACATAAAATTTGGATAGGAATATAATGTTATTTTTAATCAATAAATGATTTATTAGCAAATATTTAAAGAATTCAATGATTGTAAACGTTTTGTTTTGTAAGAATAAGACCAAAGTAACCCTTTTCTATTAAAAGCCTTATAAATGAGTTATATATTTATTACAAGAATGTCATTATGATTATGAGCCATAGATCAAACATAATCAATGATTAAGATTCATTTCTCGCACTTCTCGCTAAAAAAACACTTCTCGCATGAACCACCCCCTATATATATATATATATATATATATATATATATATATATAATAAAACCCGCGCGATGCGGCGGCGATGACATTTACAATATGATACTCGTTTGTTGGTTTTTGTTTTTCGTAGCATGGGTATAGTCAATTTATGCCAAGATCCTTACAGGTAACATTTAAATTATAACAAATGCACACATAAACATAAGAAAATATCAATCACAAACATACTAATTTAAAAATAAAAATCTTAATCATCAATGATATCTTACACCATCTTAATTACCTCAAGAGGGAAAAAAATCCCAATACCAATTCACCACATTAAAAGATTAACCATAGTAAATACAGCTTTCAATATACAAATTTATTGGATTGGCTTGTCTTTATTCTTAGAAGCGTACCTTCTTTTTGAATCTTTCTGCATAGCAAAACGGTATAGTAAGAATGAAGCAAAAAAAATAACATTAAAACATCCAAATAAAAGAGAATATATGTACATATGTTGTTGCTTGGACCAGAACCACAGCCTGTTTTGAACCGAATCAGGCAAACAACTCGTTCAAACCAGGTAACTCGCCGAGCTGACCTGCATTATTCGATTTTTTTAACAGTCAAAGCATGTTGTAGAAGTCAAAGATCATGAATCTATTAGAGTAATAATATGGATATAGGCTGGGTCAAGCTGTACCAAAAATACATTTTGACGAACTGATGATAAACATAAGCTACGGGCGTCACTAATTTCAAAAGCACGTAACACTCGATAATATCATTATTGTATATTCCAAAAAATAAATTAAAATTTTAATAAAGGGTAAACAGTCACAGTCGGTTGTAAGTTCCAAAATAAAATTCAATCGCCCGTTGAAGCTCTTGCTCCCCCAGCTTTCTTCTTACCATTATCTTGTAGTTAAACATTCGAGCACCTGTAACGGTAGAACAACTGAAAGTCAAACACTTAATACTTCATATAAATGAGTTGAAAGATCATAATGAATATATTTTTGCTCACCAAATGGTATATGATCAAACGCTTCAGCGAATTCAAGTGCAGTTGGACGCAAACAACCAGAAAAATCCCCAATTTCTATATGTTGCAGATTCTTCCTGCATAAAATATTCAATTTAATAACACATTTATAATAAGCATTAGAAACTTTATAAATTAAGTGTGGCTACCTTTAGCCAAGATCGCTTTCATGGTCTCCAAGATCATAAATTTGACAAACTAAAACATCTGAGTTCGCTAATATGGGATTCTCACATCTTGAATTGATCCAAACATATTTTAAAACGTAAGTACATAGGGTAGAACCACATACCCTGTTACAAAGAAAAATATCATATCAAATTATCAATTATGCTGAGATTTGACAAGAGTTGTTAATGGCACAAAATTGAGTTTAACAACTGATATAGTCAAAGGACTACCCATTATCATCCAACAACCGTCTTGCGAGATCCCAAATGGTCCCATTTAACATTTGAACTATAACTATAAAGAAAAAAATACATAATCGAGGCAAAACATTAAAATCTCGACACGAGCAAAACATTTTCAAGCTTAAGCCGAGCCCGAGCTTCAATAAAAGATCGCTTAGTTATCGATTCCGAGCTCGAACCTTGTATGCGAAGCTCTTTTAGGCTCGTCAAACCTTAATAGGCATTATGTATTTTTAGTTTTACCTCTTACAAAAAACGTGACTTAGACCTTTGTAAACAGGAGATAAAGGTGGTTTAATTCCCTTTAGCGAAACTTAAGTCTCAACATCATTGTCACTTGCATCGCTTGCAGACTGACTAAATAACACACAATTCAGTTACTATTGTTTGTTTTTTTTAAATAAGAAATAAACTAATATAAATGCTTGTCTTATAGTCGGCCAAACCTTAATACTTTTGTCATCACTACAAGCAACATCATTAACACCATGTATGCACTTATGGCGTCCCTTTGACACTTGTTTGACCCACTATAGAATAATTTTGACCAGATCCCTATCTTGACCATGGCTTGACCCTATTTGACAGATTGACTGGGTTGACCGATGGACTGAGTTGGCATGCTCCCAAACATTTTCACAGTAGCGCCCAATGACCTGTTGAGATTTGAGCCAGTGTATATGAACTTCAGGATTACAATGTAGGAAAACTTTTTTTTAAAATAACCAAAACAACACATATTTTATAATAAAGAATATATAAAAATATCAAGCAACAAAACATTATTAGAAATGACAAAAAAAGATAAAAAGAAGTCCACTAACATTAACTCCCCATTGAAGAGCAACTCTTTGTTGGATATTCAGAAACTTCAACATTCCCATCACCGTATAATTGATTAGAAACAATATTATACAATTTCTTGTTCGTGAAAGAAAAGAAAAATATTTTTCTTTTATAGCTTATTTATTATTAAGAATCTACCTCTGGTAAAAACACGCTTCCAGTTGCATTCTGAGCTAGATGTTCAATGAAAAGAGATGAGTATAAAAGATAGTTCTGAATATGGTGGATCATTTTTCTTCCCACATATATAAGCCTCAACCACGGTCATTTGAAAACAATTAACAACTATATATATATTTAAATAAGCAATAAAAATGGTAATATAATACAAGAGATCAAAGTGACTAACCAAGTTTAATGTCATTGTTCCAGTTTTATCACTGCAAACTGTAGTAGCAGAACGCATCGTGTCACAATCGGAAAGTCTTCTAACCTGCATTTAAAATATTGCCAACAATAAACATAAACTTAAAATAATATGTTATACATGAATTTTCAGAAAAATTTTGAGAAACAAAGAAAGTGATAAACGTACCGGTGTCTTGTCCGCCATCATTTACACATCGATTATGCAAGACTGCAACGTGATTAAAAGTACATAAATAAGTTACGCCTTATCTGATTTTAAAATAAAATATATCTAAATACATAACATAAGTGATATATAAAGTAAAACTTACGATAGTGTGACTACTAAGGGAAGCCCTTCAAGTACCACAACAACGATGTATGTTAGGGTTATATACGGTCAATTATAATAAAAAAAATGATACACACACACACCCTGATATTAAAATTCAATAATGAAAAATTCCATAAATTGCACTAAGTCAGTTGGAATCGAGAAATCATACCAGAGCACCTTTTAATTTGAAAATGGTCTGTCTTTGGATCGGCCATATTAGTCTTCAAAAGTTCGGCTGCCGATGTGTGATTGCTGCTAAAGTAGTCCGAGGGTGGTTTGACCGTAACCCACCGCCGAAATCCCGATCTAGTTAGATCTGACAATGAAACTACCGAGATCTGATTTGAAAACCACCCTTATTATCTCGTGCGACCATCTACCGAGACATTCTAAACCGCCGTCAGAAACTCTAACACCAAGCCTAAAAATCGTCGTTTCCGTTTGTCCCTAAGGTTGCTGGAAAGTTCAGTCTACAACCCCGATCTAGACCATACAAATGATGCCTCTGCCGCCACCGTCTGGACAATAAACTATTGGATTTCATGGTCGGTTCGGGTCAGCCGAAATGTGTTCCGATTGGGTTTCAACTATTGGTAAAGCGGTTATACTTCCTTCACCTAAAAGAGAACTTAATTTAGCAGCTCTTTCCAAAAGGCGTGAATGTAAATTAAAAACATCTCCTGGATAAGCCTCGCTCCCAGGCGGTCTTCGTAATAAAGTCAACGCGACCGACCCGAATGTGACCCGAACTGAGTTACACCGGGGGTAACGAGATATAAACCTACTTAAATGTTAATTAGGCCCGACACAATCAATTAGATGGACCGGATGGTGGTTAAAGGCTTTGTTTGGTTAATTGGGCTCAATCCCAATTGGTTTAACTTGCTTAAACCCTAATAACCTTCTATGTATAGTATGAGATAATGATATTATGAGATAACCTTTACAAAAACACAAAACCCTAGATGCGTATATTAATCCGGCGCCGTTTTCCGGCCAACCGTTTTTCCGACGAAGGTTTTCCGGCCATCGCATACACCACACAGCTACCACCTTTGATCCTTAGTCACCACTAGTACCACCGCAACTATTTACGAGCTCCGGTTCTGTTAAATAACATAAACTGGTTTTCCAGCGGACCTGCAACTCCGGCGAGCTCAAAATCTGGTGAACCCGGTTTTCCGGTGACTTGCTGCTGCTGCTGCTGTGTTGCCGTCTGCTGCCGCTCACTGCCGTCCTATGATATCCGACGCCACTAGCCGCCGCCACATCCATTGCCGGAAACCGCCGCCGTCGCCGGATCTTGGATTGGGTGTTTGATTGTGTCATCCTAGCCTTCCTCGTTAGCTTTCGGTGTCTTCCTGGTTTCGATAACCGAGGTATATCGACAACTTTTCTATGGTTGATTTATTCTTGTTGATCGTGCTCGTATTGTTGTAATCGGATCCGGGTTCGGGTTTCCGTTTGTGGTTCGTTTAAATCGATTTTATTCCGCTGCGTTTTATAGTTCGTTTATACATATATATTAATATTGATTAATATCTATCGAAACGAAATAATTATTAACTAAAACGGGTTTTATATATTTGACCATTTTCGTTACGAACCACCGTTGAAACCCAACAGTGGTATCAGAGCCGAGGTTACAACGTACGAGTCGATTCCGGTTAGTTTAAAACCGGATCTACATCTTAAACTTTAAATCGTTTAAAGTTTATTGATCTAGATTTATTTTCGGGTGATTTTGAGTTGGTCAAAGTTTTGTTTATTTTATTTGACCAAGTCAAAACGACCCGAAATTCGTTTATTTTGAATATGTAAATCCGGCCCCGACCTATGTTTGTTTGGTTGTGTTTGATTGTTGAGCTTGTTTTGGCCATGTGGTTGGTTCAAAAGTTGTAAACGGTTATTATTTATTTTTCGGTTTTCTTTTGGCCATAAAGATGGTTCAAATTTGTAATAGGAAAAATAATTGTTAGTTTATAAATTTGTAATTAAGAAGACGCGAAGATAACCGAGGACGAGCTCAAGGATTTCTTGGAGTTAGTGGGAGTTCGGTCAAGATGACGGGATGCACGAAGAAGGCCATCCTTGTGGTTGTTTTGTGTTGTGAACCCCTTGACCCGATCGGTCACCCTAATTGGCTCTAGCGAGACCGATCACCTTTTGGCCATAAGGATTTACATATTATTATTATTTGCTATTGTGATTGCTTGGATTGATTATAATAGGATTATAATATCACCGATCTAATACCAAATAAATTTGAAAATAAACATTTTATTAACCAATTATGTTTTGCAAATTAAAAGCGTTTTGATTTCCAAAACTTATAACTTAATAGTTTTCTATTAACTTAAAATTGCTTAGTCATATCGCGACAAACTTAGTTTTAATAGGTTATTTAAAACTAAGTGTCTTGAGAGATGAAATGGTTCATCTATTCGTCACGATAATAAATACAGTAAAATTTTGACTTTTACTCTATATGGTAATTTTAAAATTAATCCCAATTTAAAACCAATAGTTTATGCCAATCCTACTACAAGTCACACTTGAGGCATACTGCGAAATTTCGAGTGTTTGGAGCTACAGCACTGCACTTGTTTTCTAGCCTATCCCATCAAGGTGAAAGCGTTTCGTTGACACGTCCGGCGCTTTCACACGTCACGGTAGTAGGAAAACTATTACTTTACTCTCCTGTTACGTGCTCAAGCTATCTAGAGACTTAAAGTGGGCAAAGATGAGGCTAAACGTATCTATACTGACAATCGTTGTCTCTATAGGCCTCATAACCGAGAGTTGTGTTCTATTCACAATTGGCAATCGTTGTCAGTTTGCCTAACCACTTATTAATGTTGTGTGCTACAGCTGCCTTTAATAACTGGAAGCCAGATTCTCATACTCCTAATTAATTAATGTTACTGGGTCATTAATAATAGGACTACAACGTCGAAACTACTAATTAAAATAACTTTTGCTTAATTAATCAGATGTCGTCAAACGAAATCTCACCCTACGCCCTTAAGACTATCCTTGAGAAGAATAAACTGAACGGTACCAACTTCATCGAATGGCACCGCAACTTGAGACTTGTTCTCACCATGGCAAAGCGCCTGTATGTTCTCGATGGACTTGTTCCAACCGAGCCTGAAAACAACACAGTCGCTGCACGAAAAGTTCTTGACAAGTTTAAGGATGACTCGGCTGAGGTCTCCTGTATTATGCTAGCCACCATGACTTCTGAGCTTGCTAAAGGCTAGGAAGGCTTTTGTGCCTATGAGATGCTTGAGCAACTCAAGGGCATGTTCCAGAAACAAGCCCGTCAAGAACGTTTCGACACCATGAAACAACTCATCAGTTGCAAGATGGCAGAAGGGTCTCCCGTCAGTGCACATGTTCTTAAGATGAAGGGGCACATCGATCAGCTCAAGAAACTTGATTATCCCATGCCCGATGAGATGGAATCTGATTTCATTCTCAACTCTCTCCCTAACTCATACGACCCGTTCGTAATAAATTTCAACATGAATGGTTGGGTGAAGACAGTGTCGAAGCTTCATAACATGCTCAAGACGGCTGGGATGAACATTCCTTCTAGGACCAATCAAGTTCTGATGATTCGATCTGCTGGTGTCAAGAAGCCAAAACCAAAGAATCGGGGTTTTAAGGGAAAAGGTAAGAAGAAAGTTACTGTTGCTGCCAAGGTTGCCACCAACACTAACAAGGTAGTTGCAAAGCCAAAGCCGCCGCCCTTTGAGGAACGCAAGTGCTACAAATGCAACCAAATGGGGCACTGGATGAGAAACTGCCTCGCATACCTTGCTGAGATCAAGAAGAAGAGAGCCAATGGTGAAGGCTCTTCTGGAGGTATTTCCATATACGTTATTGAACTTTTCACTGTCTCTAGAAACACATGGGTATTTGACACCGGATGTGGTTACCACATCGTTAATGTCTTGCAGGAGCCTGAGAAGTGGAGGAAACTGAATAAAGGCAGCATGGAACTCATCGTTGGAGATGGGAAGAGAGTACCAGTTATGGCAACTGGAGTATTTCATTTTACTTGTCCATCTGGCCTAGTTTTTCCTTTAAATAATTGTTTGTATGCTCTTGGCTTGACCAGAAACATCATTTCAGTTTCATTGTTGTTTGAACAAGGATTTAAGTATGTTCTTAATGGCATGGCTATTTCTGCTTACTTAAATGATATCTTTTATTTTGAGGCTAAACCTCGAACTGGTATTTATGAGATTGATGTTCAACCTGATAATAACGTATATCATCTTTCAAAACGTATCAAGACTAGCATCAATGATACTTTTCTATGGCATTGCCGACTTGGCCACATACGATGGCCTACATATGCGTTGAAAATAAAATAGTTTTGTCAACACAAGGTTGAATGAGTAAAACACCAGCTTTTCATGATTATATAATAATAAATAAAAGAGCAGACTGTGTCAAGTGAGATAAGCAATTTAATCCTAGCGTATACACAATCAGTCAAACCATAAAGAAAGCGTTAAACCGTTGCCATGCGAATGGGTGCCAAAAATGAGATGTCGGTGAAACCATTGTCAATGTGTTGGTCGCCGGCTACTACGACGGTCGTATGATCATACTAGACTGAGAATATCTTGGACCTCTCCGAATGCAGAAGCATATAAAGCCAGTAGGCATATAACAAGGTATAAATTGTTATACAAAAGTGACAAAAGTTGCAAGTTGAGTAACATATAATAATAAAATAGATAGAACGCATATGTTTCCAAGACGGTAAAAAATGAGTTAAAAGGGGGAGTGGGAACCTGATCGGATGAACGAAATATAAGTGATGACGTGAGAGAGAGAGAGAGATGAACCTTCGGGGTATACCGTCAAGGATTCCTAGTTAAATAATATAATATTAAATTAATTATAAAAGATATAACATAATTCGATGGATTAAGAATTCGATGATTTGAGTTATGTTGTGATTAGAATGATTATTGATTGATCGATTAAACTCTACAATTATTGTTATTGTGAAATCATTATATTTAGTTGAAGTAAATAAATATGAGTTGAAATAATTATATGATTATTTAATTAATATTTAATTAAATATAATGCAACCATAGATGTATACATATATAAATATAACTTCTATATATTAAATAATTTAAGACAAACGCTAATATATATATATATATTTATCATGCAATATATATCTTGGACTATTTGACGAAAATCTAATTTATAAATATAATTGATACGTTTAATTGTTACAATCTTTAAAGAATGGTACACACACACACACAAATATATATATATATATTACATAATTTAAGACAAACGCTAATATATATATATATATATATTTATCATGCAATATATATCTTGGACTATTTGACGAAAATCTAATTTATAAATATAATTGATACGTTTAATTGTTACAATCTTTAAAGAATGGTACACACACACACACACACATACACATATATATTAATATAGCAACTTTATAGAAGCGTTCAACGATGTGAAAACATGAATTAGAAGTGTCGGGTTTTGATAAAATAAAGTTTATTATTGTTAAGCTATAATTATAATATATATATACGCATAAACGAAAACTTCCAAGGATATTTATCAACAAGAAAACATAATTTAGTGATTTCGGTTTAACCGATAGTGTATGTTTTATATTTCATAATAATTATAAATCATTTAAAAGTCTTTAAAACACTTAAATAAAAAGAAAATAGTAAAACAGACTGGCTGAGACTTGAACCTGTGCCTCAGCCGGTTCCCAAGTTTTACACACACCCTTGAAACCAACTGTGCTAGGATGATCTTTGATTATAAAATAACAAAAAGCTATTAAATACAGCGATGACCAGAACCTCCAATATACTAAGAACCCTAATAAACAACTGATCAATCCACATTGTAAATAGCCGATTAAGTTTAGGGGTATTGATTACAGGTTACGAACGACCAAGAACCATGTAAAAATTACCAGATTTGATCACGTCTCGATGGTGAATGGGGGACGGAACTGACAACCAATACACCCTCTGGTTCGATGAGTCGCAGCTTGATATAAGCCAATTAAACTTAGTTTTAGGTTCGCCATGTCTTGGTGAAGGTTCATACGCGTTGAATTGGATTATAATGAATTGTGAATGGTGCATTGATGTCATCTTAACGAACGAGTTCAATGATATATTAATACGAATCAATTATTTTTTGTTTTCCAAATTAACAAGTCGGTGGAGGTTGCATACAAGAATTAATCGTGATTGCGTAGATAAATTCCCAAAATAGAGCATGAATTAAGGTCCAAGAAACAACTCGAGTAAACGATCTGGGTCAAATACAGCGTTACGGATATGGGTTTGGGTTTGGGCTTGGGTTGGGTTAATATAATATATATTATTAAATCAGACTTTGCAATTAGATCCCTAAAGTTATGGTGTGGAAACAAAGCTGGGTAAAAGTTTTAGTTTGGGTCATTTTTGCCAAAACAAGAAAGTAGTATATATATTTTAAATAAGTATTTAAGTAATAATATTATAATAATTAGTTTAATCGATAAACGTGATAAAATTTCCCGAACATTGAAAAAGGTCAGGTAGCGGTTAATAAACTAATAATTTAGAATTCGATTTGTTACAGTCTTCTAGCTTCGCCATACTTCGGTCCACATGATAATGTTCAAAACGCGGTATTTCAATCCTGTCATGTAGCTCTTGGTTTCCTTTCTCTGCTACCATGTTAATGCTCACCAACTCATCAACTCTCTCGCGTAAACACATTAATTCCATAACTACATCTATAGGCACCTCTCCTTGTCTTCCATAACTTGGCCTCCATCCTCTTTTATCCATGGTAATTTCTTGGTGGAAATGTGCGAAAAGGGGTTTGCCAAAAGAATAGAAAGTCATAGACATTTATAGAAACACATAGGAGGGCAAAACATGGCAATGGTGACACAAACAAGGCCATGTTAGGGGATCGTCATGAATGTAAGTTCCAAATTTTGCATTCACTAAGGAGATGACAAATTATGGCTGGGCACGACCCGTGCTTAGGGAAGACACGACCATGCCTTGGCATTTTTCATGATTTTTAGTTTTTTCTCTCATTTCTCAGTCGTCGTTCGGATGGTCGACTAAGTGTGTGCAAATCTTATCCGTAAAACCTAATTAAACTTCATTCCATTAAAAAGTCCTAAAATTACATTACTTGTCCTAAAAACACATAAAATAAATAACATAAAATAAAAATAAATAAAACTACAAATAATCAAGTTAAGCCCGATAAATCCAAACAACTATTCTTTAGCACAATCCCTTGAACCATTAATGAGCATATCAGAAAATTTTGGAGAAAGGGTCTCCAAAACCTTCTCTGGAGAGGTTTTCGCCAAAACCACCATCTCCACCTAAAAGTGTTGGTGTCGGGGAAAAGAACCCTAACCGAATGGTCTGAATTTCAATTTGCTCATTAATGTCACGAAGCTTAGCTTTCATTTCCTCCACTGTTTCCGTCAGATCCAGGACTCAATGTTCAATGAGAATGAGCGAGTCCATGAGCTCATTCGCAATTTCCTGGAGTTGAAAGATCATTTCCAAGTTCATGTTCTTCTTCTTAGGTGGAGTGGTGGCAGGGTTTCTAACATTAGGATGTTCCATCAGCATTTTTGGAGGGTATTTAGTTTATAGAAATGTGGCTAGAATGTGTTCATAAGTCTCAAGGAGGTGATGCACATTTATAATCTGCCAGAGATTCTCAGCACGGTCGTGCCTTGCATAACACGGGCCATGTTGACAAGTTTTCTCTGAAATTGGACAGTCTGAGTCGGAAACAGTGCCAGAAACTATCACTGCAAGGAAATTTTATTGGCCACGTTGTTTGGGGCATGGCCGTGCCTTCCTAATAATAATTCTTTTTTTTAATTTATCCCTACAAATCAATAAAATCTCTCCTAAACATGCTATATTTTTATCGGAGTCGATAGCCTGACTCCTGATTTTGCCATTTTAGTTCATGGGACGGAGGTAGAGTACCTCCATCATAGTTTTAACGGGTTAACATCGGTAAAGTTTAAGCCTGTGACCGTTTACCTTAAAGCCATGCCGATCTTTTTGGACAAGTTCAATAGCCCCATAATCAGAAAATTCCTTAAACGTAAAAGGATTAGACCATCTATGATTCAATTTTCCAGGAAATAGACGAAGGCGAGAAATATAAAGGACTACATGGTCGCCTGCTTTAAAGTATTTTCCACCTTTTAATAGGGCGTCATGAAGTCTATTCATAATCTCCTTGGAAATTCGTGAGTTTTTCGTATGCTTGCATCCTCAATTCATCTAGCTCGTGTAATTTCATGAATCTGTTTTCTCCATCGAATTTCAGATCAAGATTGGCAGTTTTAAGTGCCCAATATGATTTATGCTCGAATTCGACGGGAAGATGACACGCCTTTCCGTACACCAATTTGAACGGCATAGTGCCTATAGGAGTTTCGTACGCCGTACGGAAAACCCGCAGAGTGTCGTCCAATTTTTCTAACCAATCTCTGCGATTATGTCAGGACCGATCTGACCACAACAACCAGTATCATAACCAACAACAACATGTTGACAAGATGGTTACGAGGTCTGCTCTTGTGAAGATCTAGTGAACATTAAAGGCGGAATCAATAATATTCAAAGTGTTGCTTGACGAACAGAAATGAAACAACCACACAAAGTAACTTAAATGATTTTCATTAATATTATGAAGGATACAACAAAAATCTATAATGATTGATACATAACATATTCAAACATATTGCAAGTGTAAAAAGGTCTTCGAGTAAGCTTCTAGGCTTTTATCATTGTCGAGTAGACCTTGTAACCATAAGTGTGCTTGAAACAGTTCTCCGAGCAAGCTTTACTTTGAATATTTTCCTAAGAAAATATTCTTCAAGCAGACTTCAACCTTTCGTTACTTAACTTATTTGAACAAGTTAAGCGTGCTGATGACACTGTAGCTTGCTCGAGGCTGAATCTTGCTCGTTGAAAGTCCTTTAAATATTTTCTTCAGTGACTTCCTTCAAGTGTTCTAGGACCACTGTTTATTTTATAACCTTGCTCGATCCACCAAAATACTTGGTTTTCAGCTTGGTTAAGTCAAGGGTGTGCCCAAAGACAAACCTTGCTCGACTTGAAGAACAACCTTGCTTAATGAAGTGCAGTTTGCTCAAATTAACACTTAGAATAATTCTAGAAGATAACTTTACTCGAAAGTAAAATACCTTGCTTGAATAAGTTCTAGGCTTGCTCGAAGGTCCAAGTTTGCTCGTATGCCATACTTAGGCATTTCTTTAGTAGGTTGAGAAGATTCCAATCTTTCTTGATCAATTCTTGATCCAAACAATCTCCCCCTAGATTGGAATAAACTCAGATGCACCAAAACACCTGTAGGTTAACAACACTTTTCAAAATACACATCAAATTTTAAACGCAATAAATTACAGTTCTCAAAGAAAATTTACATGATCAAAAAGGCTGTCACTAGGACATTACACATCAAATTCAAAAATAAAAAATAAAAGGCCTTTATCTTCTTGAGCTTCCAGCCTCCGGCCTTCTATCGAACTTGACTACAGCTGCCTTCTACTGGAATAAGGAGATCTCCCTGTGGTGTGGATGTTGAGATGAAAACTTTCGTCTAATAATGTCTTCAAGATCTTCCACATGGAGATAGCCCAGTTCAGTATCATGTTCAATGATGCCAGTCCTTATGAATTTCTCAAGATGAATGATTGAGTCTTCTGTTCATAGACTATCTTTGAAATTCTACCATTCTTCTGGACTTCATAGTTCGGCCTCATCATCTGTTGCTTCATGCTGATACACTCTTTCATGGTGGCTAGAGGATTAAAGGATTTTCTTGATTGCTTGTTGGATAGTTCAGTCATCCTAATGTCACTCATCCTCCTCTGCCTTCTTGTTATTTCAGTTTCAGCGTACTCCATCTTCCTTTTCTTGTAAAGTAAAGGAAATCCCTTCCTAGATTGGTCTTTTAGGAACTTAGAAAGTTCATTCATTTGTTAACCAGCAAATCTGTATCTTTGTTGGTAGTCATACAGATTGAGTTTACCATTTCCTCCAGTTTTTCTCTGTTGAATTCCTGGAAGTCATCTTTAAACACAGCTGTCTTCAATTCACCATTTGTCATGATAACCTTGATAGTTTTTATTCTAGAATTAAAGTAAAGGTTCTTAGGTAGGTCCACATTTGAAGGTAGCCTTTGTTCTCTTTGTAGCCTTGACCTTGTGGCTGGAATAGGGACACTTAGGGTGGAAGCCCTTGATGTATATTTCCTTTATGGCTGGGGTCTTCTCACATGACCTTTTTCTTCAAATAACTTTACAATTTCCTCTATTCTCATCATAATCAACCTTAGATAGTCACCTCCTTCTTTAGACAGAATTTTTATCATCTCCATTGTCTCAGTATCAATTTTTTCAGCTGGAGGGGATCTTTGTCTTTGTACTTGTTGTATTTTTGGCCCACTCTGTAATGACATAAGTCTTCTGTGTTCCTCTTCAACATGTTTCCAATAAACCTTCTCAGTGTAGAACAGATCTTTTAGTTGGGCTTGACCAAGATTATCAAATACACTTGCAGGCATCCTCTTTTTCAGCATGGCTTGCCTTAAGGTACTGATTCTTTCTGCATCTTCCCACGGCATGAGATTTGTTCTTGTACCCATTTCAAGTGGTTTTTCTTTCACTTTGATTAACAAGGAAGAAGCTTGAGTTGGTTTATTACTTTTAGATTGATCCTTCAACTCTTCCCTGTATTTGGCTAGTTCAATCTCATACAATTCTTCTTCTCAGCAGCAGTCATCGTTTTGACTCTATCCCCTTCCCCCCTCGCATCCAATAATCTTTCTAACAAAATCTCTTTGTCTTCAGATAGTTTTTTTTTATTTTCTTCATCCAATCTTCTTTTTTTTGATTGTTCTGCAGCAACATTAGAATCTGCTTGCATCCAATCAGGTTCTTTAGTCATAGGTTCAGCAGTGGGAACAGTTAATTCAGGTTCAAGAGTTTGTTCAGGATTTTTGGGCTGTTGGAATTTGTATATTACTATGGCCAGGGCATTTTCTGCCTCATCAGCCTATTTTAATTTCAACAATCCCTCAATTACTTCTTGTTCCATCTCCCCTTTTTCTATATTTAATTTCTTCTTTAATTCGAATTCCTCTATTAGAATCCTCTGTTCCTCCGTCTCCTTATCAGTTAGAGATTCGTTTTACATTTTAATTTGAATCCGTTCACCAACAATCTTGCCATGCCTTTTAATCCCCTAATTTACAGATTCATCAACAAATAGGAGATCATCACTGGATTCTATTCTCTTTTGTTTCAAGGTTTGCAGATGTCCCTAATGTTCAGCAACAGTGTTACCCTTGATCCTTCTCCTTTCATCTTCACCATACTCTAGTCTTGATGGACCAATTTCCCTCACAACAGTGAATTGGAATTCATCAATTTCCTTCATTAAATTGTCCAATTCTTCATCAACAACTTTTTCTTTTGAAGTTACTTCATCAACATCATCATTCAGCTCTTTAGTCTTATCAGTCAAAATTATTGTTTCACCTGAGATGGACATCTCCTAAGTGTCATTATCAGCTTCAACTGTTTTATCACTTAGAACATCAGTCATTTCATCATCATTTATACCTTTCACACCTGCATCATTATCAATTTTTTTCAAAACCACATTCTCTACTATCATGTCATCATTTTCTTCATCCTCATCATTTATTTCAAGATTAGCCTCATGCACATTCATTTCAACCTCATCTACATTGTACTCTTTAACAACATTATCTAAAATATCAGCTTCATATCCTGCATTCTTTGCTACATCCTCCCTACTCTCCTCTTCTTCCTCCTCACTACCATATAAGTTTCCAAGAGTTTTCAAAGTATTATCTTCATTAATCATCACACTAGGAGCAGGTAAATTCTCCTCCTCTTTTGGTGCATCTGAGGTCTTCTCAACCTCAGCCACTAGGGTTTGAATTTGTACAAGAGCTTGTCCTTTTTGAGACTCCAACTCTTGGTTCCTCTCTTTCAAGGTTGAATTGTCTTTCTTGAGATCATATTTTTCAATTAACATATGCATTTGTCTATCAAGTAGTCTCAGTCTAGCACCAGGGGATGGAGAGTTTATTGGTGAAATAGGAAATGGATCAGGTAATTAGGTTGGTTGAGTGATATGAGGTGGGCTTTCAATAATGTTTTCACTTGTGCTTGGCAAGGGATTTCTGGTTTGAATAATAGGTATGTGAATTTGGGTAATTGTGAAAGAAGATATATGTTATTGGATAAGGTTTAAGGAATGTGTTGGTGATTGATAGGGTGTGTTGGGTTGGTTTATGAGATGGGTTGGGATGAACTCATGAATGCAATGTTATGGGTCAGGGTAAGTTTGGTTTTGAGTTTCAAGTTGGGTACGGGTTTGGGTTTGTGTGGAAGTAGGTGGCGATGGAATGCATGGTTCATGAAGTTGGTGTTGGTGTGGTGGTGAAGGGATATATGGCTCATGGATATGGTATTGGGGAGGTGATTGTTTTTATGGTGAAGTAGGTGGTGTAGAAACAATATTGCCCAAATTTATATCAGATTGATGTTCATCATTGTCAGTCTCCTCCTCGAAGGTATCACAACATCATTAACATCTCAACCTCCACATCTCTCTCACCATATCCTTCAATAACAATATTTTCTCCTCCTTGCCCATCATCTCCCTTATCATCATTATCATCATCAGAATCTGTTTCATCATCATCTTCTTGACTATCACTACTCTCCTCGTCACTGCTCACCCTTGGTGATGCAGGAACCTTCATTATTTCCACTCCATTATCAACTAACCATGGTAGAATATCATATTCCACTTCAGGATTAAAGTGGCTTATAAGGACCTTATCTGTTTATTCTTCTGAATACATTGGGGTTTTGTAGAACATGTGTTATCTCGGATGTTGGAAGGTCAAGGTGCAGAATATTAAATGTAATTTGAAGGAGCCTTGGATACATCAGGAAATGATCCATTTTGGCCATCCTCAGATTGGTAACCATTCCCTCAAATATCAGCCATGAAAAATTAAATGCGCGATCATAGACAACAACAACAGTTGTTGTGGAGATTTCATGGCTCATCAAAGTCCTGCCCTTTCGTGGTGTAAAACCCTGAATAATATCGTAAATCAGATTTCTATATAAGACCAGGAACACCCCCTTTTGGAATTGTCCTTTCATATTCCCCTGATACCCCATTGTCTCTTGAAAAATCCTCAACAATATTTGGGTAATATACGACTGTTGGACTTCAAGATTATCTTGAAGTTGAAGACTTTCCCTTATCAGGTTCTCCGTAATTTCAATTTCCCTTTCTGCCAACGTGGCCTAATCCGGTGACCATTAATATCATCCTCCAGTTGTGCTGATCACCAGAAATCAAGATGATGATTTTTGTATATCGCATGGCTATCAGTCAGAGCAAACCGAATATTTGAATGCACCAATCATTTTATCATTAGTTCCACAGACCTGTTCTCCTCTATAATTTGGAGAAAGGTGCACATGTTGTGCTTGGGTTTAGAAGGATATATCATTGTTCTGCACAATCACAAACAAAAGTACATTCAAAGAAATAATTAGTCATTAATGATCATTATGAAACATGCATAAAGTTAATATTGAAGAAGAACATATAAAAGGATAGTCTTAATAAACCAGTTCTTCAACAACTTAATAACCTACACAGAAAACATAGATGTCAGTAAACACATAAAGGAAATCCTAAACTGATGTAATGAGTGCCGAAAATCATTCAATTTAAGCTTACCAACTCGGAATTAAATAGATGAATAATTATGGGTAGGATTAAAGAGCAACGGTTGGGTGTCTAGGGCGCGAGAAAATGGATAATAATGTCATATGGAGAGAGAGAGAGAGAGAGAGAGGGAAAAAGTGAAAATGAAAATTTTTCTAAGTCCCCTTTTTATAGTTTATCTTTGTGCATTTGATGTGAGTTTTAAATTATTTTTGTCATTTTGTACATGAACACTGTCAAAAATCCAGGTTTCAAATATTCAAGCACAAAGCTTGCTCGATAAAGTGTATTTTCAAAAGTTTGCTCGTTCCCAAAGTTTGCTCGTGTTTTAAAGTTATTAGAAATAAAATAAGTAGATAAAATGAAAGAAGCTTACTCGAATATACAAGATTGCTCAACAAATTTATCGCAAACCATATTATCAAGTATAGTTAATCAAATAGGCAACCTTACTCGAGATCAATAAAGATCCCAAAATGGTAACTTAGAAATATTTCTAAATGTTAAACCTTACTCGAATATCTTACCATCACAAAGTTTACTCGATTTTACATAGAAAAGCCAAGAGTTAACATTGTTCAGAGATGTCGGTCCGGAATATTCACTCCATAATCAATAACAATGTCATAACCCACACATATTGTGTCGACAAGAAGGTTAATGACGGATTTATAAATAAGGAAAGATTCTTGTTTGTTAACGGGGGAATCAGAATCAAACAAGTTTTGTTGCTAATAGGTTAATAATGGTAACAGACACGAACAATAACTCAAAAGATTTCCATTTATATAAAGCAATTCATACAAATGATAATCTATTAGGGTTTCTTGTCGGAATGTATAATCAATGAAAACCTAGGACAGCCGTCACACTCAGAAAGGAATATTCGATCTTATCTTAAAAGTGTAAAGTCGAATCCATATTCCGTCCTGTCCCCGTCTAGAGGCGTGCCCTAATTTATTCCATTTATAGGCATTCTACCTCCTAACAGCTGTCATTCCTTCTAGAAACCCTAATGATTAAAGCATATTCAAATTACATATTCAAAACTATACTAAGTGTAAAATAAGTCTTCCGGGTAGGCCTTGTAGCAGTAAACTTTTCCGAGTAGACTTTGTGCTCTGCCTTCCTTTAGACTAGGTTACCTTGAAGTGTGCTCGGGTAGAGTTCTCCAGGTAGACTTCACTTAAAGAGTATTTCACCAAGGAAACTACTCACTGGGTAGAATTCAATCTTCTTGACTTTATCAGACTTTGCTCGACAAAATCCTACTACCATAATGTTCTTCAAGAATCCCTTCAACTCATTTGTTAGATAACTTATTAAGCAACCATAGTGTACTCGGTACACTGTAGCTTGCTCTGAGTTGAACCTTGCTCGGAGAGTAAGTATGATAAACTTTCAACAAGCTTGCCCGGATTCCACATTATTAATTAAACCTTGCTCGGTAAGAACAACTTTGCTAGATGTAGTGAACCCTACTCGGGTTATTACTAAAGAAGACTTTAAGAAGGTAACCTACCCGATAGACAAAATATTGTGCCCGGCTAAGTAAAACCCTGCTCGGATGTCTCAGGTGTGCCCGGTTCCATACTTAGCGAATTCTGAGGAGGTTGAGAATATTCCAATCTTCCTTATTGTAACGATTCCGGCAAATTCAGGTATACCCTAGCCGGAATATACTATTTACGTGTTATTCAATACTGAATATATGAATTATAATGTGTTTATACGAGTATATAAGATTCACAGTACGAATTATACTCAAATGTACAACTAGTCGTATCGGAATTACGATTAATCGATGAACGGTTATTGAAACCCGAACGAATCGGGAATTACATTATAGACGAAATATATAATGTTTAGTGATGTTTACGAAGTATTAAAGCTTCGGAATAAGTGAATTATATCACAGAAAAAGGATTTCGATTTATTAGTACGTCGGTACGATAAACGAAACCTTTAACATCAAACCAAGCAAGAGACGATCGATCAGGCCGAAAAAGATGCACAATTACCGACAATACGATGTGTTAAGTCAATAAACGTCATGGTTTAAGTTTTTAAAGTTTTTAAATCAGTTTTATATAAATTTCATTTTTAAGCCGAAAAACGACCGTTTTGGCCTCGTTTTGAGCGGAATTAAACGTTTAACCGAAAAACGAACAGAACCAGATTATCCACAACATTATCCGGATTACGCAATCCGAATGTGTGGCCATGGTTGGAGATGTGGGCCCCCCATCCACTTAACATGGACCGATCGGTCCATGCTAGTCACACACACACATCCATTTTTCTTTTTTCCACAAGCTTTCTCCCAAAATCCTCTCAACCTCTTCATCATCCATCCAAAACCCAAGCTTTTTAGGCAAGAACACAAGGTAAAAACCGAGTTATGATCGTGTTTATCTTCTTTACTTGGTTTAATTACAAGGAAATGAGGTTTCAAATGAAAAATGGGTGAAAACCCGAGATGAAACCGATTCTTGGAGGATCAAGGGATGTATACAAGTTATACAAAGGATCTTGGTCCAAGAAAGTAGTTAAAAGAGTCAAAAACGAATTTTTACGGTCAAAATCTTTGTTTTGATGTTTTAATCGAAACCATGAAAGAAATGGCTTGATTGTGGGTATAACTTGCTTGGTGTGGTGTTGTTGTGCTTGTAAGTGTTGTATCTAGTGGCTAGCAAAGGCTAGAAACCAAGATCTTTGCGATCTAACGCTAGAAAACACAAGATAGTTCGGTTTTCGTGTGATTTAGTTATTTTGGACAGATTGTGATAGACCTAGAGTTGGGTCACGAAATTTCACAGAGATGATCTACACATAAAAATATGAGATCTGTGAATTTTTGGGAATTTTTGTATAAAGGATGAATATTTGGTGAATTTAATGCTCGGTTTTGGCCAAAAATGGTGAAAAATAGCTAAACATCATGAAAAATTCTGGAAAATTTAAGATAAGCTTTTTATAACATATAAAAGTCACACACAAAATTTCAGGTTCTTTGGAGAAGTCTAAGTAGGCTCTTCGGTAAAACGAGTTCTAGGGATTTCTAGCTCGGTTTTGGTAAAAATGGCATGAAAATAAGTTTTTGATTCTGGAAAAATTACAGGGAACTATGTGGGTGACAGGGGTCATCCCAGAAAAATTTGGGATTTTTCGAAGGTCGTTTGGTATTTTCGACATATTTGGTGTTTAAATGACGTTTAAAAATGGTTAAATAAATTTTAGATATAAAAATTAATTCTGGAAAAATTTTATAAAATTCCTTACTGTTAAAATATGATTTGTACAAAATTTCAAGGTCCGAGACTAAACGGATATTTATTTGTGCTAAATGGAACTTAAAAACAAACTTTTAAAGCTTAAAACGTGTAAACCGGCAAAGTTCGCCTAAGCGAGCTGACTGGTGCATAAAAACCTTAAAAATGGACTATTTTCATGAAACTAAGTTAATCAAGTAAAAATAAATCATCCGAAAATAATTCGGATGATTTGGGTAATTTTACCCGATTTAACCGTTTCCGGTGTATTAAAGACGGAAACGGGCCCCGCGGCCAAACGGGGTGTCTAACCGAGCTCTAATTTCACCACTTTAATGAAAATATCAATAATAACTATTTTCGGGTCGTGTGTGGTCAAACTTATTTTTGTAAACATAAAGACGGATAACCGTGCTAGGCACGCAAAACGAGAAAACAAACTAACGGTAGTTTTGACTAAGAACTCTAGGTGATATCACAATCTAAGTCCTGAAAAGTATTTCGGGGTTAACATTGTCCCCGGATCGTGTACGGTACTGGATTAACAGTGTCCCCAGACGTACCGGTTAACACGAATTTAAGTTATATTGTTAGAAATTGTGTAGTAACGATTTGGGGATCGTATTACAGATTTGTACCAGTAGCCGTGCACCGTAGTACATCTTGCTCACAGGAAGGTGAGTTTTCACGAGCCCCTTTTTACTGAACTGTTTTAAATATTTTCCCGGGGCGGAAAGCATGTTTCTATCAAAGTGTTTAAGTACATGCTAATCGCATGGAAACGAATGTATTTATATAATGTTTATTGTACGGAAATCGTACGGTAATGTATTAAGATGGTAATTAACTAAGTTGCTAATATTGTAAGGCCCGAAACAGTGTTCTGGGGTAACCGAGTTCCCAGAGGTTATTAAATGTGTTTCTGGGGTAACAGAGTTCCCAGAGGTTATTAAATGTGTTTCTGGGGTAACAGAGTTCCCAGGGGTTATTGGAAGTATTCTGGGGTAACAGAGTTCCCGGAGGTTAATCGATATATTTTGGGGTTAATAGAGTTTTCACTTGTGAACTCAGTATAATTACATCACTTACTTATGATTTTTATAATGATTTGTCATGGTTTATTTAAATTAGTGAAACTCACCAACTATTCGTAGTTGACCCGTTTTCTTTACATGCTTTCTAGGTACACTCAAATCGGAATGAGTGATATGTGTTCGATGCTGTGTGCTATTTTGTGGAAGTCTAGAGGTCTATATTTTGCATAAAATATGATAATGTACTATCGGTAACACTTATGTGATAACGCTTAGATGGTTATGAAACTCAGAACAATGTAATATGTTTAAATTAATGTAGTGGTGTTTTCTTTATAAACAATGCTGTTGATATCAGATGTGTCTGTTGCATCCCGTGTACGTTTCCGCTGCGGTTACGGGGTGTTACACTTATGATCATTTTTAGGTCAAATCTTTGACTCAACAATCTCCCCCTAGATTGGAACACCTCAGCTGTCCCAAAACATCTCTAAGGTTACATACACTTATTTTAAAATACATATTCAAATCAAAATCAAAATACATATTCATTACAAAAATCAAATGATTACATAATCAAAATCTGTCCGTGGACAATACAAAACAAAGCCTATTCTAAAGATCTTTATCTTCTCCTTGCATTGTAGTAGGCTTGTTTTCGATTCACTATCACCGTTCCTACCCTTTGCCTGAAGATAGAAAGGATTTGGTAATGAATGTGACTTTCTGGAATGTCCAAATCCCTTATATCTCTCAGATCTTCACTGTGTAGGTAGGTCAGGTCTTCATCTCTTCTAATTATGCCCAAGATTATTCCTTATGAGTTGCGAAGAATATAATGGCCTGTTGTTTCTTTGTATTCAATCTCTGCAATAATCCCATTCTTCTGCATAGTATAGTTAGGGCGTGTCATTCTTCTTTCCATTCTTATGTATGTGTGCATATTTGATAAAGGGTTCTTATCTTTGACTTTCAGCTGGTAGTTTAATTCGGCACTGGCTATTTCTTGTTTTCTCCTGCTTTGTCAGCCTCCAGCTTTTCTTCTCCTTTAAAAATGGGAATCCCTTGTCAGCTTCATCCTTCAAGAACTTGGAGAGTTCATTATGTTGTCTCCCTGCCAACCTGCTTGTATCATGATAATCATAAAGATCAAGCGTGGCCATTCTCTCCAACTGTTCTTGGGTATAATCACCAAAATCATTTTTCATAATAATGTCTCTCAATTGTTTGCTTTCCTTATCACTTTCAGAGACTGAGAGACTGAATCAAAATAGAGTGTTCTTGGAAGATCCACAAGTGATTGTGGTCTTGTTGTTCTTTGCAATCCAGCTCCACTTGATTCACCTCTGTGTGTTGTCGGTTGTTGCCTTGATGCAGATGGCCTGGTTGGTATATATTTCATCGGTTTGCTGGGCTTGTGATACAAAAAGCTTTCAGATACATCGACTCAGTCATTTCATTAGGATAGTTGATGAGATCACCAAAGATTTCACCTTTGTCCTTGACAAGTCTTATAATCATATTCAAAATCCTTGGATTTTCAGTAAGACCTGCAGGGACAAATCTTCCATCCACAAAACTTCTGGGGTTCTCACCTTCCAACAATACTTTCTCCCACTCACCTTTTTCAAATAAAACAGTTCTTTCAAATCATCTCTATTCAAAGCATTAAACGTATCCACATCCATTCCCTTTTGATTCACCATTATACCCCTTAGTATCTCGATCATTTTTCGTTTTCCCATGGAATAATAGATTCATCAATAGGTTCAGGTTTCACTTCCTCTGGGACTGGGATATCTACTTCTTTCTACTCAGATTGTTCTTTCAATTTCTCCCTTAATGTTCTGATTCTTCTTTTCTTTGCAGGAGGTTCATAAAGTCTTTCAGACTGATTAGTGGAGGGATCAGGTTGTAGTCTCTTCAATTTCTCTTTTCTTTTGAGTTTGTTGTATTGACCCAGCACTGATTCTTTTGATAGATTTTCAACTACCTCAGGCTTCAACCCTTTTTCCAATAAGTATCCACACATACCTCCAAACTTCTTTTTCAGATCCTCAAGCTTTTCAGCCTCCTCATTCTCCTTCACAATTTTTTCTTTTATTTCTTCCCAGGTTTTGTTATAGGCTTCTCGTAGCTATTCAAATTTGAAGTGTGTTAAGTCCTTTTCTGAATACCCATGTTTCCTCAGATAATCTCTGTATTTTAGGGCATATCTATTCTTTTGTTCAATTCTCTTCTTGATTTCATCCCTCTCTTTATCCAACCTTTTCTGCAATTGATCATCATTCAAATCAGCTAAGGTCTCAAAGCTTATCCCAAAGCTTCTTAATTTCACAACCACCGGGTTCTTCCTTTTAGCTTCCAACAAACTTTGCTCAATGTTTGCCCTTTGTTCATCAGTCATTGTGACTTGTGGGGATACAACATTAGCAGTTTCAGCACCTTTTCCCTGATTATCTTCATCATCATCAGTTTCATCCTCCTCCTCTGTAGATTCATCTGCAGCATCAATCTTTGGTTCATTGGGAGTTGGATTCTCAGGAATTGGTACATTAGGAACTCCTTGCACATGTTCATATGGCCTTAAAGTTTGTAAAGGAATTGCCCTTATTGGACTTGCCTCATCATCAGGGGTTTCTACAAAGTATTTGTTCTTGTCATCCCATTTCCCCTTTTTGCTCTTCAAATCATCCTTCTTACCCTGATCAGTGGCTTTCCTTTTTCTTGAATAAGTCTTTTCAAATCTGCCAACATTCTCATGTATCTTTGAAGCTTTAGCCATCATCTCTTCAATTATTTCTTTAGTTTATTTTCAAGTTCCTTTTCAAGTTCCTGATGAGACTGGCTTGTAGATTGGGCAAACATACTCACTACTAAGGCTAGGGAGTTATCAACATCCTCTGCCCCATTTAAATTAATCAGTGCCTCAATGACAATCTGATCATCAGCCTCTTCTTCATTTATCATCTTAGCAACATTGGCTTGATTGATCAATGCTTCCTGCTCTATTAACTCCTCAGGAGTCAAGTTTTGGTCTAGTGTTTCCCTCTCCCTTGTTTCTCTTACAACATTTTCAAATTCTCTCATTGCAGCAGTAGAAGCTTCCTCCTCTTCATCCAATAATCTTTCTTTCACAATATCTGCCTTAACAGGCTCCTCTTCATAGACTTTTTGCCTTTCCTTTTACAATCTCCTCTGTACATCTTCTTCATCCTTAGACTGTTGATAATCATCAATTTCCTTTTCAGGTGTTTCCAATTCTGAATCATGCTCTACTCTCTTGGACCTTTTATGTTGTTCAGTTTCTGGTTCAGTGTGTGTAAGCTCCTCAGTAGCAGCATTTTCATCAATGATTACATCAGTTAGTTCTTCATTTACAATATCAGTCAAAACATTAGTGGCTACATCTGTGGTAGCCACATTTTCATCAATATTCATCTTTTCAATTGTATCCCCTGTCTCATCTTCATCTCTCACCTCCTCATTATCCTCATCTCTCCATACAACATTCATCACCTCATTATTTACATCACAGTTTTGTTCTCCTTTATCAAATGAATCTGCCTCATAGTCATCATCATTCATTTCTCTTTCTTCACTCTCCTCATAATCATCATAAGCATTCAAGATACAAGTCAAGCCATCAACAGTCAAAGCATTACCCTCACTCTCATTTACTCCTGTATCCAACATTTCCAAATTTTCAGTACTAGCAGCATCAGTTGGTTCATTTATATTATTCCCCTGTTTTGGGGCAGCTGAGGTTTTCTCAACCTCCTGCTCCAGGTTTTGAATTTTCATCATTGCCCGGGCCAACTGATCTAGTAGGTGGACATTCTCCTTAGTTACCTCTTCATTTCTTTCCTTTAACCTTTCATTCTCCAACATCAGATCCAAGTTTCTTTCAAAACGATAGGTTCCATCAGGAGGGGTTATTGGTGGTGAGGTAGAGAAAGGTTCAGGTTCTGGTTGGTCTTGATTAGTGGTTTGAGAGATTATTGGGTTAGCATCATCAAAAATGTTTCATTGGTGGATGGTAGTGGGTTGATGTTTGGAATTAGAAGGGTTTTAGTGTGGGTGATGGTAAATATGGGTGGGGAAGGTGATTCAGGTGGGGTTTGAGTTGTGGTTTGAGTTTGGATAGGTGTAGGCTGGGTTGTTGTAATTGGTTGGGGTGGTGATTGAGTATGGGGTGGGCTAGGAATGAATGTCTATGTTTGGATTGGGCTGTTGGTTGGTGGTGTTTGTGTTAATGTTTCTGTAGGAATCAGTCTGCCCAAGACACATATTAGAGTTGATGTGGCTAGTATGTTATGATCCAAGTCGGGTCATACCCAATAACAAGCTAGACAAAACTACATGATATTTATTTAAGATATGATATAATAAATAAATATCAACACTTAGTATATTTAGAAATGGGGTTCTAGATATTTGCACTTGTGTAATATATAAATTATATGGTTAATTTATATTTTGAGAGAAAGTATTTTATGTTGTTGTTTAAATTGGTTAAACAACAAACATAAAAGACATGTTACATAATACATGTTACAAAACCTTGATAGTCAATATTACATAAGTAACAAATAATAATACTTGACATTTTGAATTTGTTGGAGGGAAACGAAAAGTGGGCCACCCCTCCCCCCCTCTCTCTTGCCTTTATTAGTTTTTTTATTTACAAGGACATGCAAGGGTTGTAGTTGGTGGATGAGTTATTATTCACTTTCACCTTCTCTCTCTCACACACAAGTAAATTCTCTTTCTCTCTCTTTTCTCTTCCACCATTTTCGGCCAAGGAAGAACAAGAACAAGAAGAAGGGTTTTCTAAGTACAAATCCTAGCATACAAGGTGTTTTCTGAAGGCTTGGAGGGTATACAAGCTTGAGGCTCTTCTCCATTGAAGGCTAGCTGTCCAAATCATCATCTCCTTCACTTTCTTGCATCTTGAAAGGTTGTATTACATAAACCCACTATGGATGTTGGTTTTGGTATGCATGTGATTCGTATATGGATGCGGGGCTTGGGTTTTACATATAAAACGGGTTTTATATTAATCAATATAACAAGAATTAAACTAATTAATCCGTTGCGTTTTACATGTAAATGGGTTTATATGACTTTGATAATCTTGTTAAAACCTAACAATGGCATCAAGAGCCGCTTATACGGATACATGCATCAATATATCTAAAAATTTTCGGGTTTTATGGTGTGGTTCACCATATGGCCGAAATTTTGGGGCTTTTGGTTACCTCTTGGTTATTCATGGTTATACTTTACATGCATGTGATAATCTTGAAGAATTAAGTCATTTGGATGATTGGTTGTTTTGTTTGGACAAAACCCGAAACTCTCGGTTTTCTTATCCTTGGCCGAAAGTTTGAGGTTCACAAGGGGAACCATTTTAGAGATGTAATACTAGCATATTTGGATGTGCATTTGGATGTTCATAACCTAGCCATGACCTTATGTTTGGATGTGTGTTTGTGTTGTGATTTATTCAATATTCAATTTGGCTGTAATATTATTTTATTTGGGTTTGTAATCTATTTATTCATTCATATTGGTTTGTAATAATAAGTAGATTAGTTGTGTTTCTTTTACTAGAGAAAGATGTATTAGGATATATAAATTTTTTGTAAAAGAAGAAGCAACAAAGTTACGGTTTTTGTATTTGGGCCTTAATGGACTTCATAGTCCAAGATGGAATTCTAGCCCAATGACCAAAGCCCAAACTTGGAGGACCATGGAAGTAAGGAGCTGAAGTTGGAGCCCAATTGGAAGCCCAAATAAAGTGGAAGACTTACAACACAAGGTGGGCACTTGAAGCATATGGATGCGGGATCAAGTGGGAGTTCACCGACACATGCCTTGTGTCATTCTCCTCCCTTAGGAGAGACCTTTTGGCACACTTGTTTTGGTCAACAAGTGTTGTCATCTTAGGTGGCTATGGTTATGAACTTGTGATTGTTTATTTATGCTTGCATGGTTGATTTATATATTTTGTTTTATCTTATTTGGATAATGATAATTAACAAACTTAATGTCAACAACCTGCATAAAATTGGTTCCTTAGAAATCATTAAGTAATAAAATTGGTTTTATTAAAGGTTAATGATTTCACAATAAAATGGGTTTTATTAAAAGGAACCTGAAAAATTAGTTTTCAAAGGTACCATACATTTGAATGCATGCAAATGGAAGGTACATTATATAGTTTTCCAATCTAGAATTTTGAAAACTAAAATCCTTTTTAAAACAAGTTGAACACCATCCTTTTATACAACACTTAAGTCACTTGTAGACTTGATGTGGGGTAAGGGTGTCACCTAACCACATTTAAGAAAACTTGTGATCTTAAGGTGGTTTTACAATACTTTTGGGATGAGGGTCACCTAACCACTTGTATGTGTAAACTCACACGTGTGTGTAAGTAGGACGACTTGATTTGGAAACCATGTGAATAGGTTCACCGACACATGGCGTTCAAATGTGTTGATGGGATTAAACATGCCAACAAAACATATGATGTTTAACCGATCCCATAAAACTAGAAGTTGCTAAGGGTTGCAATTGTCAAACGTTGACTACCTTGTTAATTTGAATAGTTGGATAAAGGTCACCTAACTACTATTTGAATGAAACGTTGGATTCTAGATTTTAATCAATAATTGTCTTGGAGACATTAAAGGGTATTAAAGATTAAAATTTATTGATATCGAAAATACTAAATTGAACTTTGTTAAATTCTCTATAGATGGCCGCAAACAATCCACATAACGCTATTATCCATCATGTGCATAATCTATCACTTAAATCCATTCTGGATAAGGATCGTCTAAACTTTAACAAATTTATGGACTGGTATCGAAACTTGAGAATTTTTCTCAAGCAAGAGAAGAATTCCTATATATTAGATGATCCTATTCGCGATGAACCCGATGTCAACAAATTGGATGACTAAGCGGATTGGTTGAAATACACCGGGGATTCGGTGCAAGTTTCTTGCCTCATGTTGGGAACAAAGATTCCCGAGATCCAAAAGGATTTCGAGAATCATGGGGCGTATGATATGATAACCCATCTTAAGGAAATGTTCCTTACTCAAGCTAGGGTAGAGTGCTTCGAAACGGTTCGAGCACTTCATGCATGTCATATGGAAGAAACCCAATCTGTCTCATCTTATGTAATGAAGAGCAACATTGATCGGCGTGAATGGCTTAATTTTCCAGTCTCAAAAGAGTTAGCCACGGATTTGATCCTAAACGGCTTAACTAAAAGGTTTGAGACATTCGTAATGAACAATAACATGAACGGATGGGAAAAAAGCATTGGTGAGCTTCACGCAATGCTTAAGACAGCCGAAGCCGGCATGGGTAAAAAGGTTTTACCCATTCTTACAATCAATGAGGGTGGCTTGAAGAAAAGGCATCACCCGGAACCAAAGGAAAAGGTTGTCGTTGGTAAGGGGAAAGTCAAGAAGGAGTTCAAGGGAAAGGCAAAGGCGGAACCAAAACCCAAGAAGCTAAAGGTTAGCGCTGAGGATCCGTGGTTTGGTTGTGGGGAGATAGGTCACTGGATGAGAAATTGTCCGACCTATCTCAAGGAGTTGAAAGCTAAGAGGGATGGAGGGCAAACCTCAGGTACAACTTTCATGATCCATATTGATCTTAATATTATTTCTTCTAACACATGGGTATTGGATACCGGATGTGAAACTCATATCTGCAATTCATTGCAGGGGTTCAAAAGAAGAAATGATTACAAGAAAGGAGATATAAGTCTCTTCATGGGCAATGGAGAAAAGGTTGACGTCCAAGCCCTAGGAGATTATGTTTTGAAGCTTCCAAATGGTTTGGAAGTTATTTTGAAAAACATAGGGTACTCTCCTAGTTTGACTAGGAATATTATCTCTGTTTCTGTATTAAGACAATTTGGTTATGGTTTCAAGTTTGTAGACAATGGTTTTTATGTATTCATGAATGATGTCTTTTATTTTAAAGTGATGCCGTTTAATGGCATTTATGAATTGGTTCATGATAATACATCCATTGATAACTCGTTGTACCAAGCTAGCACCAAAAGACTCAAATTGGATTTGTGTAAAACTTTTCTTTGGCATTGCCGCCTTGGTCACATAAACAAGGATCGGATTCATACACTTCAAAAGAATGGTCTTTTGAAATCAAGTGATGGTTCATTTGATGAATGCGAATCTTTTTTATTGGGAAAAATAACCAAAGATCCATTTAGTGGAACTAATGAAAGGGCAAAAGACTTACTAGGTATCATACATTTGGATGTATGTGGTCCTTTTAAGACAATGACAAGGAATGGTGAAAAATACTTCATTACCTTTACCGAAGATTATAGTCGCTATGGGTATGTGTTCTTGTTAAGACACAAAAATGACGCCTTTGAAATGTTCAAAGTCTTCCAAAATGAAGTACAAAATCAACTTAACAAAACAATCAAAGTACTACGTTCCGATATAGGAGGTGAATACCTCAATGATGCGTTTCTAGAACATCTTAGGAGTTGTGGGATTGTCTCACAAATTAATCCACCTTGAATACCACAATATAATGGTGTGTCTGAAAGGAGGAATCAAACTTTATTGGATATGGTTCGATCCATGATGGCTAGAAGCACATTACCTCTATCATTTTGGGGTTTTGCACTAATCTCTACTGCCCGTATTCTAAATATGGCACCAACCAAGAAAGTGGAAAGGACACCTTTTGAAATATGGCATGGAAGGGTTCCATCATTATCATATTTAAGGGTATGGGGATGTGAGGCTTATGTTATGTTGGAATTACGTATGCCCGAGACACATATTTATATTAATGTGGCTAACTGTGTTTGATCCAAGTCGGGTCATACCCAATAACAAGCTAGACAACACCAAATGTATTCTTTTGATGATTTGATCATTTAAACGAATACCGAACACTACGCGTTTAGAAAATTGGTTTTCTAAACAAACACACTTGAGGATTTAAATAAATTATTTGGATAATTTGTTTATATAAATTAATTATTTAATTGGTTAAATAATTATATATATATGTATGTACATTTTATATAAGTGAGTTTTATAAAATGAATGGAGATGGAGATGTTTTAAATGTTAAAACAAAATAACAAAAAAAAAAAAAAAAAAAAAAAAAAATCAAAACCGGCCACCCATGTGGGTGGAAGGTTTGGTCCCATTTAAAACTTTGTCCTTTTGTGTTGACCCCTTCTCCAATCACAAGACATGCAAAATGGTTCCTCTCTCCTTTTTCAATACATGCAAGTTAGTTATTATTTTGAAATTGGTTCAAGAAAACAACTAACTCTCCCTCACTCTCTCTTAATTCTCACGGCCACTTTGGCTTTTTGGGAGAGCTTGGTAAGCTAATTTTGGTGTTCAAGAATCCTAGCAAATAACTTGGTGTTGTTGCAAAAGGCTTGGGGTATCACTCTCTTGAGGTTTTCTTCTTTGGAGGCTTGCCTTTCATCCATCATCCCCTTCAACAACCTACATCTTCCTATAAGGTATAAGGAGGTACATTTACATTTTGTGAGCATATTGTTCTTGTAATATTGATCCTTGTTCATTGGGTTTTAATTTTAACATAATGGTATGTTCATAACAAGTTATAAAATCTAAGCTTCCGTTGCGTTTTCTTGTTAAAATGGTTAACTTGATTCTTTGATAAGCTTGTATAAAACCCATCAATGGCATCAAGAGCCGGTTACAAGGACTTATGCTCCTTACATGTTCATAGATTTCGGGTTTTTCATGGGTGAAAAAGGGGTCCGAAATTTTGGTGGATTTTACCCCTCATGGTTTTGTAAGATCTTGACATGCATGCAAAGATCTTAGGAAACCATTTAACATTTGGATGTTGAAATATCAAAATTGCAAAAAATTTTGGGGGGGGGGATGGGCCGTAGCCTCTTGGGGGGGGGGGGGGGCCGATTCCTTTTGGTGATTTTGGGCATTGGTTGCTTAGGTTGCATGCTTAGAACATTTGGTATGTTTGATTGTGTCATAACCGAAACCGAGACCTTGGATGTGTTGATTGTTGTTTGTGTATGTTGATTATGTTTATTATTCAATATGGTTGTAATAATTCATAATCTTAGGCTTATGTAATTTATTTATTCATAAGTTGGTATGTAATAAATAGATTAGTTGCATTTTCTTTTTTTTAGAAAAATATGTATTAGGATACATTTTGTAAAAATTGAAGATGCAAGAATTGGTGGATTTGGGCCTTGGACCGAAATTTTGGGCTTGTTGGGCCTCACCGGCCCATCATGGGATTCAAGCCCATTAGGCCCATAAATTTCACTCTTGGGCCCAAGAAGACTTTTGGAAGTTTGGAGCCCATTAACAAGCCCAACAAGAACACAACAACTTTGAAAGGATACTTGAAGCATTTGGATGCAAGGTCAAGTGGGAGTCAACATTCCATCCTTGTGTCATGTTTTGTCCCTTAGGTGTGACTTATGACCTATACTTGTTTCGGCTAACAAGTATGGTCAAACTTAGCGGTTCTCGGTTATGACTATATTTTGCATATGTATGCTTGGTTGTTTGTTTTACTTTATGTAATGTGTGGTTGATAGATATTAGGATATCCAAACCGTCACATAGGAACGACAACAAGCATAAAACGGGTTCTAATATATATTTGGTAATATCGCGTCAATTAGTTAATAAAATGGGTTTATTAAAACTAAGCGATTACTCACATATAATAAAATTGGTTTTATTATAACTAGAACCTTGAAAATTGGTTTTCAAAATCGCCATATTACTAAATGCATGTTAGGATATGGCATAATGTTTTTCAAACTAGAATATTGGAAAACTTAAAAATCCCTTTTTCATAATTACCATGGAAGCAAGTCTAACACCATCCTTTTGTAAGACACTTAACGTATTAGGGAACTTTAAATGGGATAAAGGTCACCTAACCATTTTGAGCAAACTAATATACTTAGGGTAATATTAACATATTTGTGGGATAAAGGTCACCTAACCACTTGTATGTTAATCTTACATGTTTATACAAGTAGGACGACTTGAATTGGAAACCATGTGATAAAGGTCACCTAAGCATGGGGTCCAATGGTGTTGATGGGATAAACATGTCAACACGAAATAAGGATTTCGAATAGTCCCATACCTCTAGAAGTTGCAAAGGGTTGCAATTGTCAAGGTTGACTACCTTGTTAAATCAAATAACGGGATAAAGGTCACCTAACCGAAATTTGACTTATCGTTGGATTCTAGAATTTAATTATTATTTTAAAATTTGGAATAAAAGGGTATTAATAATTAAATTGTTTATAATACTAAATTAGAACTTTGTTAAATTTTGTAGATGGCCACTAACAATGCAAACACCTCTACCCATAACACCCGTAACCTATCCTTAAGAACCATCCTTGAAAAGGATCGTCTAAACCATAATAACTTTATGGATTGGTATCGCAACTTGAGAATAGTTCTCAAGCAAGAAGAGATATCATATGTCTTAGACGATCCCATTCCCGACGAGCCTAACGTGGAAGATGAGGAGGCTTATTTCGATTGGGTTAAGTACACCAAAGATTCGGTGCAAGCCTCTTGCCTCATGTTAGCAACTATGATTCCCGAAATCCAAAAGGATTTCGAGCATCATGGGGCATACGACATGATAACTCAATTGAAGGAAATGTTCCTTCAACAAGCTAGAGCGGAACGTTTCGAAACGGTTCGAGCGTTTCATGCATGTCGTATGGAGGAAACCCAAAGCGTCTCATCTTATGTCCTAAAGATGAAAAGCTACATTGAAAAGCTTAATAGGTTGAATTGTCCCGTGTCTAATGAGTTGGCTACGGATTTGATCCTCAACTCATTGACCAAAAGGTTTGAAACTTTTGTCATGAATTATAACATGAATGGATGGGACAAAAGCATTGGTGAGCTTCACGCAATGCTAAGAACGGCCGAAGCGGGAATGGGTAAAAAGGTTTTACCCGTTCTAACAATCAATGAAGGCAAAAAGGGACATAACTCCAACCCCAAAGCAAGTGTTGCTAAGGGCAAGGGCCACGTCCAAGGAAAGGGAAAGAGGAAAGCCATCACGCCCATCAAACCGAAGGAAAAGAAGCAAAAGGTTGCGGCGCAAGATCCATGCTTTGAGTGTGGAGAGATAGGTCATTGGAAAAGGAATTGTCCGACCTATCTCAATGCATTAAAAGATAAGAGGGATGCGGGGCATACCTCAGGTATTATCTTTACTATATATGTTGAACTAAATGTTATTTCTTCAAATACATGGGTACTTGATACCGGATGTGGAACTCACATTTGCAATTTGTTGCAGGGGTTCAAAAGAAATAAACAACTCAACAAAGGGGACATTAGTCTCTTTATGGGCAATGGAGCGAGAGTTGAAGTCCAAGCTCAAGGAGACTACTTGTTAAAGCTTCCAAGTGGTTTGGAAGTAATTTTGAAAAATGTTTTGTATGCTCCTAAGTTAAGGAGAAACATTATTTCCGTGTCCCTTTTAAAACAATGTGGCTTTGATCTTAAGTTTATTGATTATGATATTCATGTTTTGATGAATGGCATATTTTATTTTAAAGCTATACCCATGAATGGTATATATGAAATAGATCAAAGTGGTATGTCACATAGTAGTTCAATGTATAATGTCAACACCAAGAAACTCAAGAAGGACTTGGGTGATTCCTATCTTTGGCATTGTCGCCTTGGACATATAAGCAAGAATCGCATGCAAACTCTTCGCAAGAGTGGTATTCTAGAAACCAATGAGTTTGATTCATTTGATGTATGTGAATCTTGTTTACAAGGCAAAATGACAAAGCAACCCTTTAATAAGACTTTTGAAAGGTCAAAAGAATTATTGGGTATCATACATTCGGATGTATGTGGTCCTTTTAGACCAATGACTAGGAATGGTGAAAGATACTTCATTACATTTATTGACGATTATAGTCGATATGGTTATGTGTACTTAATGAAACACAAAGATGAAGCTTTTGAAATGTTCAAAGACTTCAAAGCTGAAGTAGAAAGACAACTCAAAACCACAATCAAAGTACTTCGTAGTGATAGAGGAGGTGAATACCTAAGTAGTATTTTTCAAGAT